>NW_028127156.1:0-137850 GCF_965231255.1 Vanellus vanellus | reverse complement strand
CCTTTGCTGTGGCAGCAAAAGCTGGACGTTTGTCTTTTTTTGCTCCAAACAGCGCCGAAAGTGAAAAAAGGTGCTTTTGAGGATAGACTTTTCAGGAAAGCAGAGAGGGCCAAATTGTGTGGGGCATTTGAAGGGGTTCCAGGAGGCAGTGAGAAGCAGCATCACTTTTCCCCGCTGGCACCTTTGCTGTGGCAGCAAAAGCTGGACGTTTGTCTTTTTTGCTCCAAACAGCGCCGAAAGTGAAAACAGGTGCTTTTGAGGATAGAGTTTTCAGGAAAGCAGAGAGGGCCAAATTGTGTGGGGCATTTGAAGGGTTCCAGGAGGCAGTGAGAAGCAGCATCACTTTTCCTGCTGGCACCTTTGCTGTGGCAGCAAAAGCTGGACGTTTGTCTTTTTTGCTCCAAACAGCGCCGAAAGTGAAAACAGGTGCTTTTGAGGCTAGAGTGCGCAGGAAAGCAGAGAGGGCCAAATTGTCTGGGGCATTTGAAGGGGTTCCAGGAGGCAGTGAGAAGCAGCATCACTTTTCCCCGCTGGCACCTTTGCTGTGGCAGCAAAAGCTGGACGTTTGTCTTTTTTGCTTCAAACAGCGCCGAAAGGGAAAAAAGGTGCTTTTGAGGATAGACTTTTCAGGAAAGCAGAGAGGGCCAAATTGTGTGGGGCATTTGAAGGGGTTCCAGGAGGCAGTGAGAAGCAGCATCACTTTTCCCCGCTGGCACCTTTGCTGTGGCAGCAAAAGCTGGACGTTTGTCTTTTTTGCTCCAAACAGCGCCGAAAGTGAAAAAAGGTGCTTTTGAGGATAGCGTGCGCAGGAAAGCAGAGAGGGCCAAATTGTCTGGGGCATTTGAAGGGGTTCCAGGAGGCAGTGAGAAGCAGCATCACTTTTCCCCGCTGGCACCTTTGCTGTGGCAGCAAAAGCTGGACGTTTGTCTTTTTTGCTCCAAACAGCGCCGAAAGTGAAAAAAGGTGCTTTTGAGGATAGCATGCGCAGGAAAGCAGAGAGGGCCAAATTGTCTGGGGCATTTGAAGGGGTTCCAGGAGGCAGTGAGAAGCAGCATCACTTTTCCCCGCTGGCACCTTTGCTGTGGCAGCAAAAGCTGGACGTTTGTCTTTTTTGCTCCAAACAGCGCCGAAAGTGAAAAAAGGTGCTTTTGAGGATAGACTTTTCAGGAAAGCAGAGAGAACCAAATTGTGTGGGGCATTTGAAGGGGTTCCAGGAGGCAGTGAGGACCAGCATCACTTTTCCCCGCTGGCACCTTTGCTGTGGCAGCAAAAGCTGGACGTTTGTCTTTTTTGCTCCAAACAGCGCCGAAAGTGAAAAAAGGTGCTTTTGAGGATAGAGTGCGCAGGAAAGCAGAGAGGGCCAAATTGTGTGGGGCATTTGAAGGGGTTCCAGGAGGCAGTGAGAAGCAGCATCACTTTTCCCCGCTGGCACCTTTGCTGTGGCAGCAAAAGCTGGACGTTTGTCTTTTTTGCTCCAAACAGCGCCGAAAGGGAAAAAAGGTGCTTTTGAGGATAGACTTTTCAGGAAAGCAGAGAGGGCCAAATTGTGTGGGGCATTTGAAGGGGTTCCAGGAGGCAGTGAGAAGCAGCATCACTTTTCCCCGCTGGCACCTTTGCTGTGGCAGCAAAAGCTGGACGTTTGTCTTTTTTGCTCCAAACAGCGCCGAAAGTGAAAAAAGGTGCTTTTGAGGATAGCGTGCGCAGGAAAGCAGAGAGGGCCAAATTGTGTGGGGCATTTGAAGGGGTTCCAGGAGGCAGTGAGAAGCAGCATCACTTTTCCCCGCTGGCACCTTTGCTGTGGCAGCAAAAGCTGGACGTTTGTCTTTTTTGCTCCAAACAGCGCCGAAAGTGAAAAAAGGTGCTTTTGAGGATAGCGTGCGCAGGAAAGCAGAGAGGGCCAAATTGTCTGGGGCATTTGAAGGGGTTCCAGGAGGCAGTGAGAAGCAGCATCACTTTTCCCCGCTGGCACCTTTGCTGTGGCAGCAAAAGCTGGACGTTTGTCTTTTTTGCTCCAAACAGCGCCGAAAGTGAAAAAAGGTGCTTTTGAGGATAGACTTTTCAGGAAAGCAGAGAGAACCAAATTGTGTGGGGCATTTGAAGGGGTTCCAGGAGGCAGTGAGGACCAGCATCACTTTTCCCCGCTGGCACCTTTGCTGTGGCAGCAAAAGCTGGACGTTTGTCTTTTTTGCTCCAAACAGCGCCGAAAGTGAAAAAAGGTGCTTTTGAGGATAGCGTGCGCAGGAAAGCAGAGAGGGCCAAATTGTGTGGGGCATTTGAAGGGGTTCCAGGAGGCAGTGAGAAGCAGCATCACTTTTCCCCGCTGGCACCTTTGCTGTGGCAGCAAAAGCTGGACGTTTGTCTTTTTTGCTCCAAACAGCGCCGAAAGGGAAAAAAGGTGCTTTTGAGGATAGACTTTTCAGGAAAGCAGAGAGGGCCAAATTGTGTGGGGCATTTGAAGGGGTTCCAGGAGGCAGTGAGGACCAGCATCACTTTTCCCCGCTGGCACCTTTGCTGTGGCAGCAAAAGCTGGACGTTTGTCTTTTTTGCTCCAAACAGCGCCGAAAGTGAAAACAGGTGCTTTTGAGGATAGACTTTTCAGGAAAGCAGAGAGGGCCAAATTGTGTGGGGCATTTGAAGGGGTTCCAGGAGGCAGTGAGAAGCAGCATCACTTTTCCTGCTGGCACCTTTGCTGTGGCAGCAAAAGCTGGACGTTTGTCTTTTTTGCTCCAAACAGCGCCGAAAGTGAAAAAAGGTGCTTTTGAGGATAGAGTGCGCAGGAAAGCAGAGAGGGCCAAATTGTGTGGGGCATTTGAAGGGGTTCCAGGAGGCAGTGAGAAGCAGCATCACTTTTCCCCACTGGCACCTTTGCTGTGGCAGCAAAAGCTGGACGTTTGTCTTTTTTGCTCCAAACAGCGCCGAAAGTGAAAAAAGGTGCTTTTGAGGATAGACTTTTCAGGAAAGCAGAGAGGGCCAAATTGTGTGGGGCATTTGAAGGGGTTCTAGGAGGCAGTGAGAAGCAGCATCACTTTTCCCCGCTGGCACCTTTGCTGTGGCAGCAAAAGCTGGACGTTTGTCTTTTTTGCTCCAAACAGCGCCGAAAGTGAAAAAAGGTGCTTTTGAGGATAGAGTGCGCAGGAAAGCAGAGAGGGCCAAATTGTGTGGGGCATTTGAAGGGGTTCCAGGAGGCAGTGAGAAGCAGCATCACTTTTCCCCGCTGGCACCTTTGCTGTGGCAGCAAAAGCTGGACGTTTGTCTTTTTTGCTCCAAACAGCGCCGAAAGTGAAAAAAGGTCCTTTTGAGGATAGCGTGCGCAGGAAAGCAGAGAGGGCCAAATTGTGTGGGGCATTTGAAGGGGTTCCAGGAGGCAGTGAGAAGCAGCATCACTTTTCCCCGCTGGCACCTTTGCTGTGGCAGCAAAAGCTGGACGTTTGTCTTTTTTGCTCCAAACAGCGCCGAAAGTGAAAAAAGGTGCTTTTGAGGATAGCGTGCGCAGGAAAGCAGAGAGGGCCAAATTGTCTGGGGCATTTGAAGGGGTTCCAGGAGGCAGTGAGAAGCAGCATCACTTTTCCTGCTGGCACCTTTGCTGTGGCAGCAAAAGCTGGACGTTTGTCTTTTTTGCTCCAAACAGCGCCGAAAGTGAAAAAAGGTGCTTTTGAGGATAGACTTTTCAGGAAAGCAGAGAGGGCCAAATTGTGTGGGGCATTTGAAGGGGTTCCAGGAGGCAGTGAGGACCAGCATCACTTTTCCCCGCTGGCACCTTTGCTGTGGCAGCAAAAGCTGGACGTTTGTCTTTTTTGCTCCAAACAGCGCCGAAAGTGATAACAGGTGCTTTTGAGGATAGACTTTTCAGGAAAGCAGAGAGGGCCAAATTGTCTGGGGCATTTGAAGGGGTTCCAGGAGGCAGTGAGAAGCAGCATCACTTTTCCCCGCTGGCACCTTTGCTGTGGCAGCAAAAGCTGGACGTTTGTCTTTTTTGCTCCAAACAGCGCCGAAAGTGAAAAAAGGTGCTTTTGAGGATAGCGTGCGCAGGAAAGCAGAGAGGGCCAAATTGTCTGGGGCATTTGAAGGGGTTCCAGGAGGCAGTGAGAAGCAGCATCACTTTTCCCCGCTGGCACCTTTGCTGTGGCAGCAAAAGCTGGACGTTTGTCTTTTTTGCTCCAAACAGCGCCGAAAGTGAAAAAAGGTGCTTTTGAGGATAGACTTTTCAGGAAAGCAGAGAGAACCAAATTGTGTGGGGCATTTGAAGGGGTTCCAGGAGGCAGTGAGGACCAGCATCACTTTTCCCCGCTGGCACCTTTGCTGTGGCAGCAAAAGCTGGACGTTTGTCTTTTTTGCTCCAAACAGCGCCGAAAGTGAAAAAAGGTGCTTTTGAGGATAGACTTTTCAGGAAAGCAGAGAGGGCCAAATTGTGTGGGGCATTTGAAGGGGTTCCAGGAGGCAGTGAGAAGCAGCATCACTTTTCCCCGCTGGCACCTTTGCTGTGGCAGCAAAAGCTGGACGTTTGTCTTTTTTGCTCCAAACAGCGCCGAAAGGGAAAAAAGGTGCTTTTGAGGATAGACTTTTCAGGAAAGCAGAGAGGGCCAAATTGTGTGGGGCATTTGAAGGGGTTCCAGGAGGCAGTGAGAAGCAGCATCACTTTTCCTGCTGGCACCTTTGCTGTGGCAGCAAAAGCTGGACGTTTGTCTTTTTTGCTCCAAACAGCGCCGAAAGTGAAAAAAGGTGCTTTTGAGGATAGAGTGCGCAGGAAAGCAGAGAGGGCCAAATTGTGTGGGGCATTTGAAGGGGTTCCAGGAGGCAGTGAGAAGCAGCATCACTTTTCCCCACTGGCACCTTTGCTGTGGCAGCAAAAGCTGGACGTTTGTCTTTTTTGCTCCAAACAGCGCCGAAAGTGAAAAAAGGTGCTTTTGAGGATAGACTTTTCAGGAAAGCAGAGAGGGCCAAATTGTGTGGGGCATTTGAAGGGGTTCTAGGAGGCAGTGAGAAGCAGCATCACTTTTCCCCGCTGGCACCTTTGCTGTGGCAGCAAAAGCTGGACGTTTGTCTTTTTTCCTTCAAACAGCGCCGAAAGTGAAAAAAGGTGCTTTTGAGGATAGACTTTTCAGGAAAGCAGAGAGGGCCAAATTGTGTGGGGCATTTGAAGGGGTTCCAGGAGGCAGTGAGAAGCAGCATCACTTTTCCCCGCTGGCACCTTTGCTGTGGCAGCAAAAGCTGGACGTTTGTCTTTTTTGCTCCAAACAGCGCCGAAAGTGAAAAAAGGTGCTTTTGAGGATAGCGTGCGCAGGAAAGCAGAGAGGGCCAAATTGTGTGGGGCATTTGAAGGGGTTCCAGGAGGCAGTGAGAAGCAGCATCACTTTTCCCCGCTGGCACCTTTGCTGTGGCAGCAAAAGCTGGACGTTTGTCTTTTTTGCTCCAAACAGCGCCGAAAGTGAAAAAAGGTGCTTTTGAGGATAGCGTGCGCAGGAAAGCAGAGAGGGCCAAATTGTCTGGGGCATTTGAAGGGGTTCCAGGAGGCAGTGAGAAGCAGCATCACTTTTCCTGCTGGCACCTTTGCTGTGGCAGCAAAAGCTGGACGTTTGTCTTTTTTGCTCCAAACAGCGCCGAAAGTGAAAAAAGGTGCTTTTGAGGATAGACTTTTCAGGAAAGCAGAGAGGGCCAAATTGTGTGGGGCATTTGAAGGGGTTCCAGGAGGCAGTGAGGACCAGCATCACTTTTCCCCGCTGGCACCTTTGCTGTGGCAGCAAAAGCTGGACGTTTGTCTTTTTTGCTCCAAACAGCGCCGAAAGTGATAACAGGTGCTTTTGAGGATAGACTTTTCAGGAAAGCAGAGAGGGCCAAATTGTCTGGGGCATTTGAAGGGGTTCCAGGAGGCAGTGAGAAGCAGCATCACTTTTCCCCGCTGGAACCTTTGCTGTGGCAGCAAAAGCTGGACGTTTGTCTTTTTTGCTCCAAACAGCGCCGAAAGTGAAAAAAGGTGCTTTTGAGGATAGCGTGCGCAGGAAAGCAGAGAGGGCCAAATTGTGTGGGGCATTTGAAGGGGTTCCAGGAGGCAGTGAGAAGCAGCATCACTTTTCCCCGCTGGCACCTTTGCTGTGGCAGCAAAAGCTGGACGTTTGTCTTTTTTGCTCCAAACAGCGCCGAAAGTGAAAAAAGGTGCTTTTGAGGATAGCGTGCGCAGGAAAGCAGAGAGGGCCAAATTGTGTGGGGCATTTGAAGGGGTTCCAGGAGGCAGTGAGAAGCAGCATCACTTTTCCCCGCTGGCACCTTTGCTGTGGCAGCAAAAGCTGGACGTTTGTCTTTTTTGCTCCAAACAGCGCCGAAAGTGATAACAGGTGCTTTTGAGGATAGACTTTTCAGGAAAGCAGAGAGGGCCAAATTGTGTGGGGCATTTGAAGGGGTTCCAGGAGGCAGTGAGAAGCAGCATCACTTTTCCCCGCTGGCACCTTTGCTGTGGCAGCAAAAGCTGGACGTTTGTCTTTTTTGCTCCAAACAGCGCCGAAAGTGAAAAAAGGTGCTTTTGAGGATAGACTTTTCAGGAAAGCAGAGAGGGCCAAATTGTGTGGGGCATTTGAAGGGGTTCCAGGAGGCAGTGAGAAGCAGCATCACTTTTCCCCGCTGGCACCTTTGCTGTGGCAGCAAAAGCTGGACGTTTGTCTTTTTTGCTCCAAACAGCGCCGAAAGTGAAAAAAGGTGCTTTTGAGGATAGAGTGCACAGGAAAGCAGAGAGGGCCAAATTGTCTGGGGCATTTGAAGGGGTCCCAGGAGCCACTGAGGACCAGTATCACTTTTCCCCGCTGGCACCTTTGCTGTGGCAGCAAAAGCTGGACGTTTGTCTTTTTTGCTCCAAACAGCGCCGAAAGTGAAAAAAGGTCCTTTTGAGGATAGAGTGCGCAGGAAAGCAGAGAGGGCCAAATTGTCTGGGGCATTTGAAGGGGTTCCAGGAGGCAGTGAGAAGCAGCATCACTTTTCCCCGCTGGAACCTTTGCTGTGGCAGCAAAAGCTGGACGTTTGTCTTTTTTGCTCCAAACAGCGCCGAAAGTGAAAAAAGGTGCTTTTGAGGATAGCGTGCGCAGGAAAGCAGAGAGGGCCAAATTGTGTGGGGCATTTGAAGGGGTTCCAGGAGCCACTGAGGACCAGCATCACTTTTCCCCGCTGGCACCTTTGCTGTGGCAGCAAAAGCTGGACGTTTGTCTTTTTTGCTCCAAACAGCGCCGAAGGTGAAAAAAGGTGCTTTTGATGATAGCGTGCGCAGGAAAGCAGAGACGGCCAAATTGTCTGGGGCATTTGAAGGGGTTCCAGGAGGCAGTGAGAAGCAGCATCACTTTTCCCCGCTGGCACCTTTGCTGTGGCAGCAAAAGCTGGACGTTTGTCTTTTTTGCTCCAAACAGCGCCGAAAGTGAAAAAAGGTGCTTTTGAGGATAGACTTTTCAGGAAAGCAGAGAGGGCCAAATTGTGTGGGGCATTTGAAGGGGTTCCAGGAGGCAGTGAGAAGCAGCATCACTTTTCCTGCTGGCACCTTTGCTGTGGCAGCAAAAGCTGGACGTTTGTCTTTTTTGCTCCAAACAGCGCCGAAAGTGAAAAAAGGTGCTTTTGAGGATAGAGTGCGCAGGAAAGCAGAGAGGGCCAAATTGTGTGGGGCATTTGAAGGGGTTCCAGGAGGCAGTGAGAAGCAGCATCACTTTTCCCCGCTGGCACCTTTGCTGTGGCAGCAAAAGCTGGACGTTTGTCTTTTTTGCTCCAAACAGCGCCGAAAGTGAAAAAAGGTGCTTTTGAGGATAGAGTGCGCAGGAAAGCAGAGAGGGCCAAATTGTCTGGGGCATTTGAAGGGGTCCCAGGAGCCACTGAGGACCAGCATCACTTTTCCCCGCTGGCACCTTTGCTGTGGCAGCAAAAGCTGGACGTTTGTCTTTTTTGCTCCAAACAGCGCCGAAAGTGAAAAAAGGTGCTTTTGAGGATAGCGTGCGCAGGAAAGCAGAGAGGGCCAAATTGTGTGGGGCATTTGAAGGGGTTCCAGGAGCCACTGAGGACCAGCATCACTTTTCCCCGCTGGCACCTTTGCTGTGGCAGCAAAAGCTGGACGTTTGTCTTTTTTGCTCCAAACAGCGCCGAAAGTGAAAAAAGGTGCTTTTGAGGATAGCGTGCGCAGGAAAGCAGAGAGGGCCAAATTGTGTGGGGCATTTGAAGGGGTTCCAGGAGGCAGTGAGAAGCAGCATCACTTTTCCCCGCTGGCACCTTTGCTGTGGCAGCAAAAGCTGGACGTTTGTCTTTTTTGCTCCAAACAGCGCCGAAAGTTAAAAAAGGTGCTTTTGAGGATAGCGTGCGCAGGAAAGCAGAGAGGGCCAAATTGTCTGGGGCATTTGAAGGGGTTCCAGGAGGCAGTGAGAAGCAGCATCACTTTTCCCCGCTGGCACCTTTGCTGTGGCAGCAAAAGCTGGACGTTTGTCTTTTTTGCTCCAAACAGCGCCGAAAGTGAAAAAAGGTGCTTTTGAGGATAGAGTGCGCAGGAAAGCAGAGAGGGCCAAATTGTGTGGGGCATTTGAAGGGGTTCCAGGAGGCAGTGAGGACCAGCATCACTTTTCCCCGCTGGCACCTTTGCTGTGGCAGCAAAAGCTGGACGTTTGTCTTTTTTGCTCCAAACAGCGCCGAAAGTGAAAAAAGGTGCTTTTGAGGATAGAGTGCGCAGGAAAGCAGAGAGGGCCAAATTGTCTGGGGCATTTGAAGGGGTTCCAGGAGGCAGTGAGAAGCAGCATCACTTTTCCCCGCTGGCACCTTTGCTGTGGCAGCAAAAGCTGGACGTTTGTCTTTTTTGCTCCAAACAGCGCCGAAAGTGAAAAAAGGTGCTTTTGAGGATAGACTTTTCAGGAAAGCAGAGAGGGCCAAATTGTGTGGGGCATTTGAAGGGGTTCCAGGAGGCAGTGAGAAGCAGCATCACTTTTCCTGCTGGCACCTTTGCTGTGGCAGCAAAAGCTGGACGTTTGTCTTTTTTGCTCCAAACAGCGCCGAAAGTGAAAAAAGGTGCTTTTGAGGATAGACTTTTCAGGAAAGCAGAGAGGGCCAAATTGTGTGGGGCATTTGAAGGGGTTCCAGGAGGCAGTGAGAAGCAGCATCACTTTTCCCCGCTGGCACCTTTGCTGTGGCAGCAAAAGCTGGACGTTTGTCCTTTTTGCTCCAAACAGCGCCAAAAGTGAAAAAAGGTGCTTTTGAGGATAGAGTGCGCAGGAAAGCAGAGAGGCCCAAATTGTCTGGGGCATTTGAAGGGGTCCCAGGAGGCAGTGAGAAGCAGCATCACTTTTCCCCGCTGGCACCTTTGCTGTGGCAGCAAAAGCTGGACGTTTGTCTTTTTGGCTCCAAACAGCGCCGAAAGTGAAAAAAGGTGCTTTTGAGGATAGCGTGCGCAGGAAAGCAGAGAGGGCCAAATTGTCTGGGGCATTTGAAGGGGTTCCAGGAGGCAGTGAGAAGCAGCATCACTTTTCTCCGCTGGCACCTTTGCTGTGGCAGCAAAAGCTGGACGTTTGTCTTTTTTGCTCCAAACAGCGCCGAAAGTGAAAAAAGGTGCTTTTGAGGATAGCGTGCGCAGGAAAGCAGAGAGGGCCAAATTGTCTGGGGCATTTGAAGGGGTTCCAGGAGGCAGTGAGAAGCAGCATCACTTTTCCCCGCTGGCACCTTTGCTGTGGCAGCAAAAGCTGGACGTTTGTCTTTTTTGCTCCAAACAGCGCCGAAAGTGAAAAAAGGTGCTTTTGAGGATAGAGTGCGCAGGAAAGCAGAGAGGGCCAAATTGTCTGGGGCATTTGAAGGGGTTCCAGGAGGCAGTGAGAAGCAGCATCACTTTTCCCCGCTGGCACCTTTGCTGTGGCAGCAAAAGCTGGACGTTTGTCTTTTTTGCTCCAAACAGCGCCGAAAGTGAAAAAAGGTGCTTTTGAGGATAGAGTGCGCAGGAAAGCAGAGAGGGCCAAATTGTGTGGGGCATTTGAAGGGGTTCCAGGAGGCAGTGAGAAGCAGCATCACTTTTCCCCGCTGGCACCTTTGCTGTGGCAGCAAAAGCTGGACGTTTGTCTTTTTGGCTCCAAACAGCGCCAAAAGTGAAAAAAGGTGCTTTTGAGGATAGAGTGCGCAGGAAAGCAGAGAGGGCCAAATTGTCTGGGGCATTTGAAGGGGTTCCAGGAGGCAGTGAGAAGCAGCATCACTTTTCCCCGCTGGCACCTTTGCTGTGGCAGCAAAAGCTGGACGTTTGTCTTTTTTGCTCCAAACAGCGCCGAAAGTGAAAAAAGGTGCTTTTGAGGATAGAGTGCGCAGGAAAGCAGAGAGGGCCAAATTGTGTGGGGCATTTGAAGGGGTTCCAGGAGGCAGTGAGAAGCAGCATCACTTTTCCCCGCTGGCACATTTGCTGTGGCAGCAAAAGCTGGACGTTTGTCTTTTTTGCTCCAAACAGCGCCGAAAGTGAAAAAAGGTGCTTTTGAGGATAGAATTTTCAGGAAAGCAGAGAGGGCCAAATTGTGTGGGGCATTTGAAGGGGTTCCAGGAGGCAGTGAGAAGCAGCATCACTTTTCCCCGCTGGCACCTTTGCTGTGGCAGCAAAAGCTGGACGTTTGTCTTTTTTGCTTCAAACAGCGCCGAAAGTGAAAAAAGGTGCTTTTGAGGATAGACTTTTCAGGAAAGCAGAGAGGGCCAAATTGTGTGGGGCATTTGAAGGGGTTCCAGGAGGCAGTGAGAAGCAGCATCACTTTTCCCCGCTGGCACCTTTGCTGTGGCAGCAAAAGCTGGACGTTTGTCTTTTTTGCTCCAAACAGCGCCGAAAGTGAAAAAAGGTGCTTTTGAGGATAGAGTGCGCAGGAAAGCAGAGAGGGCCAAATTGTCTGGGGCATTTGAAGGGGTTCCAGGAGGCAGTGAGAAGCAGCATCACTTTTCCCCGCTGGAACCTTTGCTGTGGCAGCAAAAGCTGGACGTTTGTCTTTTTTGCTCCAAACAGCGCCGAAAGTGAAAAAAGGTGCTTTTGAGGATAGCGTGCGCAGGAAAGCAGAGAGGGCCAAATTGTCTGGGGCATTTGAAGGGGTTCCAGGAGGCAGTGAGAAGCAGCATCACTTTTCCCCGCTGGCACCTTTGCTGTGGCAGCAAAAGCTGGACGTTTGTCTTTTTTGCTCCAAACAGCGCCGAAAGTGAAAAAAGGTGCTTTTGAGGATAGACTTTTCAGGAAAGCAGAGAGGGCCAAATTGTGTGGGGCATTTGAAGGGGTTCCAGGAGGCAGTGAGAAGCAGCATCACTTTTCCTGCTGGCACCTTTGCTGTGGCAGCAAAAGCTGGACGTTTGTCTTTTTTGCTCCAAACAGCGCCGAAAGTGAAAAAAGGTGCTTTTGAGGATAGACTTTTCAGGAAAGCAGAGAGGGCCAAATTGTGTGGGGCATTTGAAGGGGTTCCAGGAGGCAGTGAGAAGCAGCATCACTTTTCCCCGCTGGCACCTTTGCTGTGGCAGCAAAAGCTGGACGTTTGTCTTTTTTGCTCCAAACAGCGCCAAAAGTGAAAAAAGGTGCTTTTGAGGATAGAGTGCGCAGGAAAGCAGAGAGGGCCAAATTGTCTGGGGCATTTGAAGGGGTCCCAGGAGGCAGTGAGAAGCAGCATCACTTTTCCCCGCTGGCACCTTTGCTGTGGCAGCAAAAGCTGGACGTTTGTCTTTTTTGCTCCAAACTGCGCCGAAAGTGAAAAAAGGTGCTTTTGAGGATAGCGTGCGCAGGAAAGCAGAGAGGGCCAAATTGTCTGGGGCATTTGAAGGGGTTCCAGGAGGCAGTGAGAAGCAGCATCACTTTTCCCCGCTGGCACCTTTGCTGTGGCAGCAAAAGCTGGACGTTTGTCTTTTTTGCTCCAAACAGCGCCGAAAGTGAAAAAAGGTGCTTTTGAGGATAGAGTGCGCAGGAAAGCAGAGAGGGCCAAATTGTGTGGGGCATTTGAAGGGGTTCCAGGAGGCAGTGAGAAGCAGCATCACTTTTCCTGCTGGCACCTTTGCTGTGGCAGCAAAAGCTGGACGTTTGTCTTTTTTGCTCCAAACAGCGCCGAAAGTGAAAAAAGGTGCTTTTGAGGATAGAGTGCGCAGGAAAGCAGAGAGGGCCAAATTGTGTGGGGCATTTGAAGGGGTTCCAGGAGGCAGTGAGAAGCAGCATCACTTTTCCCCGCTGGCACCTTTGCTGTGGCAGCAAAAGCTGGACGTTTGTCTTTTTGGCTCCAAACAGCGCCGAAAGTGAAAAAAGGTGCTTTTGAGGATAGAGTGCGCAGGAAAGCAGAGAGGGCCAAATTGTGTGGGGCATTTGAAGGGGTTCCAGGAGGCAGTGAGAAGCAGCATCACTTTTCCCCGCTGGCACCTTTGCTGTGGCAGCAAAAGCTGGACGTTTGTCTTTTTTGCTCCAAACAGCGCCGAAAGTGAAAAAAGGTGCTTTTGAGGATAGACTTTTCAGGAAAGCAGAGAGGGCCAAATTGTGTGGGGCATTTGAAGGGGTTCCAGGAGCCACTGAGGACCAGCATCACTTTTCCCCGCTGGCACCTTTGCTGTGGCAGCAAAATCTGGACGTTTGTCTTTTTTGCTCCAAACAGCGCCGAAAGTGAAAAAAGGTGCTTTTGAGGATAGCGTGCGCAGGAAAGCAGAGAGGGCCAAATTGTGTGGGGCATTTGAAGGGGTTCCAGGAGGCAGTGAGAAGCAGCATCACTTTTCCCCGCTGGCACCTTTGCTGTGGCAGCAAAAGCTGGACGTTTGTCTTTTTTGCTCCAAACAGCGCCGAAAGTGAAAAAAGGTGCTTTTGAGGATAGCGTGCGCAGGAAAGCAGAGAGGGCCAAATTGTCTGGGGCATTTGAAGGGGTTCCAGGAGGCAGTGAGAAGCAGCATCACTTTTCCCCGCTGGCACCTTTGCTGTGGCAGCAAAAGCTGGACGTTTGTCTTTTTTGCTCCAAACAGCGCCGAAAGTGAAAAAAGGTGCTTTTGAGGATAGACTTTTCAGGAAAGCAGAGAGGGCCAAATTGTGTGGGGCATTTGAAGGGGTTCCAGGAGGCAGTGAGGACCAGCATCACTTTTCCCCGCTGGCACCTTTGCTGTGGCAGCAAAAGCTGGACGTTTGTCTTTTTTGCTCCAAACAGCGCCGAAAGTGAAAAAAGGTGCTTTTGAGGATAGACTTTTCAGGAAAGCAGAGAGGGCCAAATTGTCTGGGGCATTTGAAGGGGTTCCAGGAGGCAGTGAGAAGCAGCATCACTTTTCCCCTCTGGAACCTTTGCTGTGGCAGCAAAAGCTGGACGTTTGTCTTTTTTGCTCCAAACAGCGCCGAAAGTGAAAAAAGGTGCTTTTGAGGATAGCGTGCGCAGGAAAGCAGAGAGGGCCAAATTGTGTGGGGCATTTGAAGGGGTTCCAGGAGCCACTGAGGACCAGCATCACTTTTCCCCGCTGGCACCTTTGCTGTGGCAGCAAAAGCTGGACGTTTGTCTTTTTTGCTCCGGAGGGCGCCGAAAGTGAAAAAAGGTGCTTTTGAGGATAGCGTGCGCAGGAAAGCAGAGAGGGCCAAATTGTGTGGGGCATTTGAAGGGGTTCCAGGAGGCAGTGAGGACCAGCATCACTTTTCCCCGCTGGCACCTTTGCTGTGGCAGCAAAAGCTGGACGTTTGTCTTTTTTGCTCCAAACAGCGCCAAAAGTGAAAAAAGGTGCTTTTGAGGATAGACTTTTCAGGAAAGCAGAGAGGGCCAAATTGTCTGGGGCATTTGAAGGGGTTCCAGGAGGCAGTGAGAAGCAGCATCACTTTTCCCCGCTGGCACCTTTGCTGTGGCAGCAAAAGCTGGACGTTTGTCTTTTTGGCTCCAAACAGCGCCGAAAGTGAAAAAAGGTGCTTTTGAGGATAGAGTGCGCAGGAAAGCAGAGAGGGCCAAATTGTGTGGGGCATTTGAAGGGGTTCCAGGAGGCAGTGAGAAGCAGCATCACTTTTCCCCGCTGGCACCTTTGCTGTGGCAGCAAAAGCTGGACGTTTGTCTTTTTGGCTCCAAACAGCGCCGAAAGTGAAAAAAAGGTGCTTTTGAGGATAGCGTGCGCAGGAAAGCAGAGAGGGCCAAATTGTCTGGGGCATTTGAAGGGGTTCCAGGAGGCAGTGAGAAGCAGCATCACTTTTCCCCGCTGGCACCTTTGCTGTGGCAGCAAAAGCTGGACGTTTGTCTTTTTTGCTCCAAACAGCGCCGAAAGTGAAAAAAGTTGCTTTTGAGGATAGACTTTTCAGGAAAGCAGAGAGGGCCAAATTGTGTGGGGCATTTGAAGGGGTTCCAGGAGGCAGTGAGGACCAGCATCACTTTTCCCCGCTGGCACCTTTGCTGTGGCAGCAAAAGCTGGACGTTTGTCTTTTTTTGCTCCAAACAGCGCCGAAAGTGAAAAAAGGTGCTTTTCAGGATAGAGTGCGCAGGAAAGCAGAGAGGGCCAAATTGTCTGGGGCATTTGAAGGGGTTCCAGGAGGCAGTGAGAAGCAGCATCACTTTTCCCCGCTGGAACCTTTGCTGTGGCAGCAAAAGCTGGACGTTTGTCTTTTTTGCTCCAAACAGCGCCGAAAGTGAAAAAAGGTGCTTTTGAGGATAGCGTGCGCAGGAAAGCAGAGAGGGCCAAATTGTGTGGGGCATTTGAAGGGGTTCCAGGAGCCACTGAGGACCAGCATCACTTTTCCCCGCTGGCACCTTTGCTGTGGCAGCAAAAGCTGGACGTTTGTCTTTTTTGCTCCGGAGGGCGCCGAAAGTGAAAAAAGGTGCTTTTGAGGATAGCGTGCGCAGGAAAGCAGAGAGGGCCAAATTGTGTGGGGCATTTGAAGGGGTTCCAGGAGGCAGTGAGGACCAGCATCACTTTTCCCCGCTGGCACCTTTGCTGTGGCAGCAAAAGCTGGACGTTTGTCTTTTTTGCTCCAAACAGCGCCGAAAGTGAAAAAAGGTGCTTTTGAGGATAGACTTTTCAGGAAAGCAGAGAGGGCCAAATTGTCTGGGGCATTTGAAGGGGTTCCAGGAGGCAGTGAGAAGCAGCATCACTTTTCCCCGCTGGCACCTTTGCTGTGGCAGCAAAAGCTGGACGTTTGTCTTTTTGGCTCCAAACAGCGCCGAAAGTGAAAAAAGGTGCTTTTGAGGATAGAGTGCGCAGGAAAGCAGAGAGGGCCAAATTGTGTGGGGCATTTGAAGGGGTTCCAGGAGGCAGTGAGAAGCAGCATCACTTTTCCCCGCTGGCACCTTTGCTGTGGCAGCAAAAGCTGGACGTTTGTCTTTTTTGCTCCAAACAGCGCCGAAAGTGAAAAAAGGTGCTTTTGAGGATAGAGTGCGCAGGAAAGCAGAGAGGGCCAAATTGTCTGGGGCATTTGAAGGGGTTCCAGGAGGCAGTGAGAAGCAGCATCACTTTTCCCCGCTGGCACCTTTGCTGTGGCAGCAAAAGCTGGACGTTTGTCTTTTTTGCTCCAAACAGCGCCAAAAGTGAAAAAAGGTGCTTTTGAGGATAGACTTTTCAGGAAAGCAGAGAGGGCCAAATTGTGTGGGGCATTTGAAGGGGTTCCAGGAGGCAGTGAGAAGCAGCATCACTTTTCCCCGCTGGCACCTTTGCTGTGGCAGCAAAAGCTGGACGTTTGTCTTTTTTGCTCCAAACAGCGCCGAAAGTGAAAAAAAGGTGCTTTTGAGGATAGAGTGCGCAGGAAAGCAGAGAGGGCCAAATTGTCTGGGGCATTTGAAGGGGTTCCAGGAGGCAGTGAGAAGCAGCATCACTTTTCCCCGCTGGCACCTTTGCTGTGGCAGCAAAAGCTGGACGTTTGTCTTTTTTGCTCCAAACAGCGCCGAAAGTGAAAAAAGGTGCTTTTGAGGATAGCGTGCGCAGGAAAGCAGAGAGGGCCAAATTGTGTGGGGCATTTGAAGGGGTTCCAGGAGCCACTGAGGACCAGCATCACTTTTCCCCGCTGGCACCTTTGCTGTGGCAGCAAAAGCTGGACGTTTGTCTTTTTTGCTCCGGAGGGCGCCGAAAGTGAAAAAAGGTGCTTTTGAGTATAGCGTGCGCAGGAAAGCAGAGAGGGCCAAATTGTGTGGGGCATTTGAAGGGGTTCCAGGAGGCAGTGAGGACCAGCATCACTTTTCCCCGCTGGCACCTTTGCTGTGGCAGCAAAAGCTGGACGTTTGTCTTTTTTGCTCCAAACAGCGCCGAAAGTGAAAAAAGGTGCTTTTGAGGATAGACTTTTCAGGAAAGCAGAGAGGGCCAAATTGTCTGGGGCATTTGAAGGGGTTCCAGGAGGCAGTGAGAAGCAGCATCACTTTTCCCCGCTGGCACCTTTGCTGTGGCAGCAAAAGCTGGACGTTTGTCTTTTTTGCTCCAAACAGCGCCGAAAGTGAAAAAAGGTGCTTTTGAGGATAGACTTTTCAGGAAAGCAGAGAGGGCCAAATTGTGTGGGGCATTTGAAGGGGTTCCAGGAGGCAGTGAGAAGCAGCATCACTTTTCCCCGCTGGCACCTTTGCTGTGGCAGCAAAAGCTGGACGTTTGTCTTTTTGGCTCCAAACAGCGCCGAAAGTGAAAAAAAGGTGCTTTTGAGGATAGAGTGCGCAGGAAAGCAGAGAGGGCCAAATTGTCTGGGGCATTTGAAGGGGTTCCAGGAGGCAGTGAGAAGCAGCATCACTTTTCCCCGCTGGCACCTTTGCTGTGGCAGCAAAAGCTGGACGTTTGTCTTTTTTGCTCCAAACAGCGCCGAAAGTGAAAAAAGGTGCTTTTGAGGATAGAGTGCGCAGGAAAGCAGAGAGGGCCAAATTGTCTGGGGCATTTGAAGGGGTTCCAGGAGGCAGTGAGAAGCAGCATCACTTTTCCTGCTGGCACATTTGCTGTGGCAGCAAAAGCTGGACGTTTGTCTTTTTTGCTCCGAACAGCGCCGAAAGTGAAAAAAGGTGCTTTTGAGGATAGAGTGCGCAGGAAAGCAGAGAGGGCCAAATTGTCTGGGGCATTTGAAGGGGTTCCAGGAGGCAGTGAGAAGCAGCATCACTTTTCCCCGCTGGCACCTTTGCTTTGGCAGCAAAAGCTGGACGTTTGTCTTTTTTGCTCCAAACAGCGCCGAAAGTGAAAAAAGGTGCTTTTGAGGATAGAGTGCGCAGGAAAGCAGAGAGGGCCAAATTGTGTGGGGCATTTGAAGGGGTTCCAGGAGGCAGTGAGAAGCAGCATCACTTTTCCCCGCTGGCACCTTTGCTGTGGCAGCAAAAGCTGGACGTTTGTCTTTTTTGCTCCAAACAGCGCCGAAAGTGAAAAAAGGTGCTTTTGAGGATAGAGTGCGCAGGAAAGCAGAGAGGGCCAAATTGTGTGGGGCATTTGAAGGGGTTCCAGGAGGCAGTGAGAAGCAGCATCACTTTTCCCCGCTGGCACCTTTGCTGTGGCAGCAAAAGCTGGACGTTTGTCTTTTTTGCTCCAAACTGCGCCAAAAGTGAAAAAAGGTGCTTTTGAGGATAGCGTGCGCAGGAAAGCAGAGAGGGCCAAATTGTCTGGGGCATTTGAAGGGGTTCCAGGAGGCAGTGAGAAGCAGCATCACTTTTCCCCGCTGGCACCTTTGCTGTGGCAGCAAAAGCTGGACGTTTGTCTTTTTTGCTCCAAACAGCGCCGAAAGTGAAAAAAGGTGCTTTTGAGGATAGACTTTTCAGGAAAGCAGAGAGGGCCAAATTGTGTGGGGTATTTGAAGGGGTTCCAGGAGCCAGTGAGGACTAGCATCACTTTTCCCCGCTGGCACCTTTGCTGTGGCAGCAAAAGCTGGACGTTTGTCTTTTTTGCTCCAAACAGCGCCGAAAGTGAAAAAAGGTGCTTTTGAGGATAGAGTGCGCAGGAAAGCAGAGAGGGCCAAATTGTGTGGGGCATTTGAAGGGGTTCCAGGAGGCAGTGAGAAGCAGCATCACTTTTCCCCGCTGGCACCTTTGCTGTGGCAGCAAAAGCTGGACGTTTGTCTTTTTTGCTCCAAACAGCGCCGAAAGTGAAAAAAGGTGCTTTTGAGGATAGCGTGCGCAGGAAAGCAGAGAGGGCCAAATTGTCTGGGGCATTTGAAGGGGTTCCAGGAGGCAGTGAGAAGCAGCATCACTTTTCCCCGCTGGCACCTTTGCTGTGGCAGCAAAAGCTGGACGTTTGTCTTTTTTGCTCCAAACAGCGCCGAAAGTGAAAAAAGGTGCTTTTGAGGATAGCGTGCGCAGGAAAGCAGAGAGGGCCAAATTGTGTGGGGCATTTGAAGGGGTTCCAGGAGGCAGTGAGAAGCAGCATCACTTTTCCCCGCTGGCACCTTTGCTGTGGCAGCAAAAGCTGGACGTTTGTCTTTTTTGCTCCAAACAGCGCCGAAAGTGAAAAAAGGTGCTTTTGAGGATAGACTTTTCAGGAAAGCAGAGAGGGCCAAATTGTGTGGGGCATTTGAAGGGGTTCCAGGAGGCAGTGAGAAGCAGCATCACTTTTCCTGCTGGCACCTTTGCTGTGGCAGCAAAAGCTGGACGTTTGTCTTTTTTTCTCCAAACAGCGCCAAAAGTGAAAAAAGGTGCTTTTGAGGATAGACTTTTCAGGAAAGCAGAGAGGGCCAAATTGTGTGGGGCATTTGAAGGGGTTCCAGGAGGCAGTGAGAAGCAGCATCACTTTTCCCCGCTGGCACCTTTGCTGTGGCAGCAAAAGCTGGACGTTTGTCTTTTTTGCTCCAAACAGCGCCGAAAGTGAAAAAAGGTGCTTTTGAGGATAGCGTGCGCAGGAAAGCAGAGAGGGCCAAATTGTCTGGGGCATTTGAAGGGGTTGCAGGAGGCAGTGAGAAGCAGCATCACTTTTCCCCGCTGGCACCTTTGCTGTGGCAGCAAAAGCTGGACGTTTGTCTTTTTTGCTCCAAACAGCGCCGAAAGTGAAAAAAGGTGCTTTTGAGGATAGAGTGCGCAGGAAAGCAGAGAGGGCCAAATTGTGTGGGGCATTTGAAGGGGTTCCAGGAGGCAGTGAGAAGCAGCATCACTTTTCCCCGCTGGCACCTTTGCTGTGGCAGCAAAAGCTGGACGTTTGTCTTTTTTGCTCCAAACAGCGCCGAAAGTGAAAAAAGGTGCTTTTGAGGATAGAGTGCGCAGGAAAGCAGAGAGGGCCAAATTGTCTGGGGCATTTGAAGGGGTTGCAGGAGGCAGTGAGAAGCAGCATCACTTTTCCCCGCTGGCACCTTTGCTGTGGCAGCAAAAGCTGGACGTTTGTCTTTTTGGCTCCAAACAGCGCCGAAAGTGAAAAAAGGTACTTTTGAGGATAGAGTGCGCAGGAAAGCAGAGAGGGCCAAATTGTGTGGGGCATTTGAAGGGGTTCCAGGAGGCAGTGAGAAGCAGCATCACTTTTCCCCGCTGGCACCTTTGCTGTGGCAGCAAAAGCTGGACGTTTGTCTTTTTTGCTCCAAACAGCGCCGAAAGTGAAAAAAGGTGCTTTTGAGGATAGCGTGCGCAGGAAAGCAGAGAGGGCCAAATTGTGTGGGGCATTTGAAGGGGTTCCAGGAGCCACTGAGGACCAGCATCACTTTTCCCCGCTGGCACCTTTGCTGTGGCAGCAAAAGCTGGACGTTTGTCTTTTTTGCTCCAAACAGCGCCGAAAGTGAAAAAAGGTGCTTTTGAGGATAGCGTGCGCAGGAAAGCAGAGAGGGCCAAATTGTCTGGGGCATTTGAAGGGGTTCCAGGAGGCAGTGAGAAGCAGCATCACTTTTCCCTGCTGGCACCTTTGCTGTGGCAGCAAAAGCTGGACGTTTGTCTTTTTTGCTCCAAACAGCGCCGAAAGTGAAAAAAGGTGCTGTTGAGGATAGCGTGCGCAGGAAAGCAGAGAGGGCCAAATTGTCTGGGGCATTTGAAGGGGTTCCAGGAGGCAGTGAGAAGCAGCATCACTTTTCCCCGCTGGCACCTTTGCTGTGGCAGCAAAAGCTGGACGTTTGTCTTTTTTGCTCCAAACAGCGCCGAAAGTGAAAAAAGGTGCTTTTGAGGATAGACTTTTCAGGAAAGCAGAGAGGGCCAAATTGTGTGGGGCATTTGAAGGGGTTCCAGGAGGCAGTGAGGACCAGCATCACTTTTCCCCGCTGGCACCTTTGCTGTGGCAGCAAAAGCTGGACGTTTGTCTTTTTTGCTCCAAACAGCGCCGAAAGTGAAAAAAGGTGCTTTTGAGGATAGAGTGCGCAGGAAAGCAGAGAGGGCCAAATTGTCTGGGGCATTTGAAGGGGTTCCAGGAGGCAGTGAGAAGCAGCATCACTTTTCCCCGCTGGAACCTTTGCTGTGGCAGCAAAAGCTGGACGTTTGTCTTTTTTGCTCCAAACAGCGCCGAAAGTGAAAAAAGGTGCTTTTGAGGATAGCGTGCGCAGGAAAGCAGAGAGGGCCAAATTGTGTGGGGCATTTGAAGGGGTTCCAGGAGCCACTGAGGACCAGCATCACTTTTCCCCGCTGGCACCTTTGCTGTGGCAGCAAAAGCTGGACGTTTGTCTTTTTTGCTCCGGAGGGCGCCGAAAGTGAAAAAAGGTGCTTTTGAGGATAGCGTGCGCAGGAAAGCAGAGAGGGCCAAATTGTCTGGGGCATTTGAAGGGGTTCCAGGAGGCATTGAGAAGCAGCATCACTTTTCCCCGCTGGCACCTTTGCTGTGGCAGCAAAAGCTGGACGTTTGTCTTTTTTGCTCCAAACAGCGCCGAAAGTGAAAAAAGGTGCTTTTGAGGATAGACTTTTCAGGAAAGCAGAGAGGGCCAAATTGTGTGGGGCATTTGAAGGGGTTCCAGGAGGCAGTGAGAAGCAGCATCACTTTTCCTGCTGGCACCTTTGCTGTGGCAGCAAAAGCTGGACGTTTGTCTTTTTGGCTCCAAACAGCGCCGAAAGTGAAAAAAGGTGTTTTTGAGGATAGAGTGCGCAGGAAAGCAGAGAGGGCCAAATTGTCTGGGGCATTTGAAGGGGTTCCAGGAGGCAGTGAGAAGCAGCATCACTTTTCCCCGCTGGCACCTTTGCTGTGGCAGCAAAAGCTGGACGTTTGTCTTTTTTGCTCCAAACAGCGCCGAAAGTGAAAAAAGGTGCTTTTGAGGATAGAGTGCGAAGGAAAGCAGAGAGGTCCAAATTGTCTGGGGCATTTGAAGGGGTTCCAGGAGGCAGTGAGAAGCAGCATCACTTTTCCCCGCTGGCACCTTTGCTGTGGCAGCAAAAGCTGGACGTTTGTCTTTTTTGCTCCAAACAGCGCCGAAAGTGAAAAAAGTTGCTTTTGAGGATAGAGTGCGCAGGAAAGCAGAGAGAGCCAAATTGTCTGGGCATTTGAAGGGGTTCCAGGAGGCAGTGAGAAGCAGCATCACTTTTCCTGCTGGCACCTTTGCTGTGGCAGCAAAAGCTGGACGTTTGTCTTTTTTGCTCCAAACAGCGCCGAAAGTGAAAAAAGGTGCTTTTGAGGATAGAGTGCGCAGGAAAGCAGAGAGGGCCAAATTGTGTGGGGCATTTGAAGGGGTTCCAGGAGGCAGTGAGAAGCAGCATCACTTTTCCCCGCTGGCACCTTTGCTGTGGCAGCAAAAGCTGGACGTTTGTCTTTTTTGCTCCAAACAGCGCCGAAAGTGAAAAAAGGTGCTTTTGAGGATAGAGTGCGCAGGAAAGCAGAGAGGGCCAAATTGTGTGGGGCATTTGAAGGGGTTCCAGGAGGCAGTGAGAAGCAGCATCACTTTTCCCCGCTGGCACCTTTGCTGTGGCAGCAAAAGCTGGACGTTTGTCTTTTTTGCTCCAAACAGCGCCGAAAGTGAAAAAAGGTGCTTTTGAGGATAGAGTGCGCAGGAAAGCAGAGAGGGCCAAATTGTCTGGGGCATTTGAAGGGGTTCCAGGAGGCAGTGAGAAGCAGCATCACTTTTCCCCGCTGGCACCTTTGCTGTGGCAGCAAAAGCTGGACGTTTGTCTTTTTTGCTCCAAACAGCGCCAAAAGTGAAAAAAGGTGCTTTTGAGGATAGCGTGCGCAGGAAAGCAGAGAGGGCCAAATTGTCTGGGGCATTTGAAGGGGTTCCAGGAGGCAGTGAGAAGCAGCATCACTTTTCCCCGCTGGCACCTTTGCTGTGGCAGCAAAAGCTGGACGTTTGTCTTTTTTGCTCCAAACAGCGCCGAAAGTGAAAAAAGGTGCTTTTGAGGATAGACTTTTCAGGAAAGCAGAGAGGGCCAAATTGTGTGGGGTATTTGAAGGGGTTCCAGGAGCCAGTGAGGACTAGCATCACTTTTCCCCGCTGGCACCTTTGCTGTGGCAGCAAAAGCTGGACGTTTGTCTTTTTTGCTCCAAACAGCGCCGAAAGTGAAAAAAGGTGCTTTTGAGGATAGACTTTTCAGGAAAGCAGAGAGGGCCAAATTGTGTGGGGCATTTGAAGGGGTTCCAGGAGCCACTGAGGACCAGCATCACTTTTCCCTGCTGGCACCTTTGCTGTGGCAGCAAAAGCTGGACGTTTGTCTTTTTTGCTCCAAACAGCGCCGAAAGTGAAAAAAGGTGCTGTTGAGGATAGCGTGCGCAGGAAAGCAGAGAGGGCCAAATTGTCTGGGGCATTTGAAGGGGTTCCAGGAGGCAGTGAGAAGCAGCATCACTTTTCCCCGCTGGCACCTTTGCTGTGGCAGCAAAAGCTGGACGTTTGTCTTTTTTGCTCCAAACAGCGCCGAAAGTGAAAAAAGGTGCTTTTGAGGATAGACTTTTCAGGAAAGCAGAGAGGGCCAAATTGTGTGGGGCATTTGAAGGGGTTCCAGGAGGCAGTGAGGACCAGCATCACTTTTCCCCGCTGGCACCTTTGCTGTGGCAGCAAAAGCTGGACGTTTGTCTTTTTTGCTCCAAACAGCGCCGAAAGTGAAAAAAGGTGCTTTTGAGGATAGAGTGCGCAGGAAAGCAGAGAGGGCCAAATTGTCTGGGGCATTTGAAGGGGTTCCAGGAGGCAGTGAGAAGCAGCATCACTTTTCCCCGCTGGAACCTTTGCTGTGGCAGCAAAAGCTGGACGTTTGTCTTTTTTACTCCAAACAGCGCCGAAAGTGAAAAAAGGTGCTTTTGAGGATAGCGTGCGCAGGAAAGCAGAAAGGGCCAAATTGTGTGGGGCATTTGAAGGGGTTCCAGGAGCCACTGAGGACCAGCATCACTTTTCCCCGCTGGCACCTTTGCTGTGGCAGCAAAAGCTGGACGTTTGTCTTTTTTGCTCCGGAGGGCGCCGAAAGTGAAAAAAGGTGCTTTTGAGGATAGCGTGCGCAGGAAAGCAGAGAGGGCCAAATTGTCTGGGGCATTTGAAGGGGTTCCAGGAGGCATTGAGAAGCAGCATCACTTTTCCCCGCTGGCACCTTTGCTGTGGCAGCAAAAGCTGGACGTTTGTCTTTTTTGCTCCAAACAGCGCCGAAAGTGAAAAAAGGTGCTTTTGAGGATAGACTTTTCAGGAAAGCAGAGAGGGCCAAATTGTGTGGGGCATTTGAAGGGGTTCCAGGAGGCAGTGAGAAGCAGCATCACTTTTCCTGCTGGCACCTTTGCTGTGGCAGCAAAAGCTGGACGTTTGTCTTTTTGGCTCCAAACAGCGCCGAAAGTGAAAAAAGGTGTTTTTGAGGATAGAGTGCGCAGGAAAGCAGAGAGGGCCAAATTGTCTGGGGCATTTGAAGGGGTTCCAGGAGGCAGTGAGAAGCAGCATCACTTTTCCCCGCTGGCACCTTTGCTGTGGCAGCAAAAGCTGGACGTTTGTCTTTTTTGCTCCAAACAGCGCCGAAAGTGAAAAAAGGTGCTTTTGAGGATAGAGTGCGAAGGAAAGCAGAGAGGTCCAAATTGTCTGGGGCATTTGAAGGGGTTCCAGGAGGCAGTGAGAAGCAGCATCACTTTTCCCCGCTGGCTTCTTTGCTGTGGCAGCAAAAGCTGGACGTTTGTCTTTTTTGCTCCAAACAGCGCCGAAAGTGAAAAAAGGTGCTTTTGAGGATAGAGTGCGCAGGAAAGCAGAGAGGGCCAAATTGTCTGGGGCATTTGAAGGGGTTCCAGGAGGCAGTGAGAAGCAGCATCACTTTTCCCCGCTGGCACCTTTGCTGTGGCAGCAAAAGCTGGACGTTTGTCTTTTTTGCTCCAAACAGCGCCAAAAGTGAAAAAAGGTGCTTTTGAGGATAGCGTGCGCAGGAAAGCAGAGAGGGCCAAATTGTCTGGGGCATTTGAAGGGGTTCCAGGAGGCAGTGAGAAGCAGCATCACTTTTCCCCGCTGGCACCTTTGCTGTGGCAGCAAAAGCTGGACGTTTGTCTTTTTTGCTCCAAACAGCGCCGAAAGTGAAAAAAGGTGCTTTTGAGGATAGACTTTTCAGGAAAGCAGAGAGGGCCAAATTGTGTGGGGTATTTGAAGGGGTTCCAGGAGCCAGTGAGGACTAGCATCACTTTTCCCCGCTGGCACCTTTGCTGTGGCAGCAAAAGCTGGACGTTTGTCTTTTTTGCTCCAAACAGCGCCGAAAGTGAAAAAAGGTGCTTTTGAGGATAGACTTTTCAGGAAAGCAGAGAGGGCCAAATTGTGTGGGGCATTTGAAGGGGTTCCAGGAGCCACTGAGGACCAGCATCACTTTTCCCCGCTGGCACCTTTGCTGTGGCAGCAAAAGCTGGACGTTTGTCTTTTTTGCTCCAAACAGCGCCGAAAGTGAAAAAAGGTGCTTTTGAGGATAGCGTGCGCAGGAAAGCAGAGAGGGCCAAATTGTCTGGGGCATTTGAAGGGGTTCCAGGAGGCATTGAGAAGCAGCATCACTTTTCCCCGCTGGCACCTTTGCTGTGGCAGCAAAAGCTGGACGTTTGTCTTTTTTGCTCCAAACAGCGCCGAAAGTGAAAAAAGGTGCTTTTGAGGATAGACTTTTCAGGAAAGCAGAGAGGGCCAAATTGTGTGGGGCATTTGAAGGGGTTCCAGGAGGCAGTGAGAAGCAGCATCACTTTTCCTGCTGGCACCTTTGCTGTGGCAGCAAAAGCTGGACGTTTGTCTTTTTGGCTCCAAACAGCGCCGAAAGTGAAAAAAGGTGTTTTTGAGGATAGAGTGCGCAGGAAAGCAGAGAGGGCCAAATTGTCTGGGGCATTTGAAGGGGTTCCAGGAGGCAGTGAGAAGCAGCATCACTTTTCCCCGCTGGCACCTTTGCTGTGGCAGCAAAAGCTGGACGTTTGTCTTTTTTGCTCCAAACAGCGCCGAAAGTGAAAAAAGGTGCTTTTGAGGATAGAGTGCGAAGGAAAGCAGAGAGGTCCAAATTGTCTGGGGCATTTGAAGGGGTTCCAGGAGGCAGTGAGAAGCAGCATCACTTTTCCCCGCTGGCACCTTTGCTGTGGCAGCAAAAGCTGGACGTTTGTCTTTTTTGCTCCAAACAGCGCCGAAAGTGAAAAAAGTTGCTTTTGAGGATAGAGTGCGCAGGAAAGCAGAGAGAGCCAAATTGTCTGGGCATTTGAAGGGGTTCCAGGAGGCAGTGAGAAGCAGCATCACTTTTCCTGCTGGCACCTTTGCTGTGGCAGCAAAAGCTGGACGTTTGTCTTTTTTGCTCCAAACAGCGCCGAAAGTGAAAAAAGGTGCTTTTGAGGATAGAGTGCGCAGGAAAGCAGAGAGGGCCAAATTGTGTGGGGCATTTGAAGGGGTTCCAGGAGGCAGTGAGAAGCAGCATCACTTTTCCCCGCTGGCACCTTTGCTGTGGCAGCAAAAGCTGGACGTTTGTCTTTTTTGCTCCAAACAGCGCCGAAAGTGAAAACAGGTGCTTTTGAGGATAGAGTGCGCAGGAAAGCAGAGAGGGCCAAATTGTCTGGGGCATTTGAAGGGCTTCCAGGAGCCAGTGAAAAGCAGCATCACTTTTCCTGCTGGCACCTTTGCTGTGGCAACAAAAGCTGGACGTTTGTCTTTTTTGCTCCAAACAGCGCCGAAAGTGAAAAAAGGTGCTTTTGAGGATAGACTTTTCAGGAAAGTAGAGAGGGCCAAATTGTGTGGGGCATTTGAAGGGGTTCCAGGAGGCAGTGAGAAGCAGCATCACTTTTCCCCGCTGGCACCTTTGCTGTGGCAGCAAAAGCTGGACGTTTGTCTTTTTTGCTCCAAACAGCGCCAAAAGTGAAAAAAGGTGCTTTTGAGGATAGCGTGCGCAGGAAAGCAGAGAGGGCCAAATTGTCTGGGGCATTTGAAGGGGTTCCAGGAGGCAGTGAGAAGCAGCATCACTTTTCCCCGCTGGCACCTTTGCTGTGGCAGCAAAAGCTGGACGTTTGTCTTTTTTGCTCCAAACAGCGCCGAAAGTGAAAAAAGGTGCTTTTGAGGATAGACTTTTCAGGAAAGCAGAGAGGGCCAAATTGTGTGGGGTATTTGAAGGGGTTCCAGGAGCCAGTGAGGACTAGCATCACTTTTCCCCGCTGGCACCTTTGCTGTGGCAGCAAAAGCTGGACGTTTGTCTTTTTTGCTCCAAACAGCGCCGAAAGTGAAAAAAGGTGCTTTTGAGGATAGACTTTTCAGGAAAGCAGAGAGGGCCAAATTGTGTGGAGCATTTGAAGGGGTTCCAGGAGGCAGTGAGAAGCAGCATCACTTTTCCCCGCTGGCACCTTTGCTGTTGCAGCAAAAGCTGGACGTTTGTCTTTTTTGCTCCAAACAGCGCCGAAAGTGAAAAAAGGTGCTTTTGAGGATAGACTTTTCAGGAAAGCAGAGAGGGCCAAATTGTCTGGGGCATTTGAAGGGGTTCCAGGAGGCAGTGAGAAGCAGCATCACTTTTCCCCGCTGGCACCTTTGCTGTGGCAGCAAAAGCTGGACGTTTGTCTTTTTTGCTCCAAACAGCGCCGAAAGTGAAAAAAGGTGCTTTTGAGGATAGACTTTTCAGGAAAGCAGAGAGGGCCAAATTGTCTGGGGCATTTGAAGGGGTTCCAGGAGGCAGTGAGAAGCAGCATCACTTTTCCCCGCTGGCACCTTTGCTGTGGCAGCAAAAGCTGGACGTTTGTCTTTTTTGCTCCAAACAGCGCCAAAAGTGAAAAAAGGTGCTTTTGAGGATAGCGTGCGCAGGAAAGCAGAGAGGGCCAAATTGTCTGGGGCATTTGAAGGGGTTCCAGGAGGCAGTGAGAAGCAGCATCACTTTTCCCCGCTGGCACCTTTGCTGTGGCAGCAAAAGCTGGACGTTTGTCTTTTTGGCTCCAAACAGCGCCGAAAGGGAAAAAAGGTGCTTTTGAGGATAGACTTTTCAGGAAAGCAGAGAGGGCCAAATTGTGTGGGGTATTTGAAGGGGTTCCAGGAGCCAGTGAGGACTAGCATCACTTTTCCCCGCTGGCACCTTTGCTGTGGCAGCAAAAGCTGGACGTTTGTCTTTTTTGCTCCAAACAGCGCCGAAAGTGAAAAAAGGTGCTTTTGAGGATAGACTTTTCAGGAAAGCAGAGAGGGCCAAATTGTCTGGGGCATTTGAAGGGGTTCCAGGAGGCAGTGAGAAGCAGCATCACTTTTCCCCGCTGGCACCTTTGCTGTTGCAGCAAAAGCTGGACGTTTGTCTTTTTTGCTCCAAACAGCGCCGAAAGTGAAAGAAGGTGCTTTTGAGGATAGCGTGCGCAGGAAAGCAGAGAGGGCCAAATTGTGTGGGGCATTTGAAGGGGTTCCAGGAGGCAGTGAGAAGCAGCATCACTTTTCCCCGCTGGCACCTTTGCTGTGGCAGCAAAAGCTGGACGTTTGTCTTTTTTGCTCCAAACAGCGCCGAAAGTGAAAAAAGGTGCTTTTGAGGATAGACTTTTCAGGAAAGCAGAGAGGGCCAAATTGTGTGGGGTATTTGAAGGGGTTCCAGGAGCCAGTGAGGACTAGCATCACTTTTCCCCGCTGGCACCGTTGCTGTGGCAGCAAAAGCTGGACGTTTGTCTTTTTTGCTCCAAACAGCGCCGAAAGTGAAAAAAGGTGCTTTTGAGGATAGACTTTTCAGGAAAGCAGAGAGGGCCAAATTGTGTGGGGCATTTGAAGGGGTTCCAGGAGGCAGTGAGAAGCAGCATCACTTTTCCCCGCTGGCACCTTTGCTGTGGCAGCAAAAGCTGGACGTTTGTCTTTTTGGCTCCAAACAGCGCCGAAAGTGAAAAAAGGTGCTTTTGAGGATAGAGTGCGCAGGAAAGCAGAGAGGGCCAAATTGTGTGGGGCATTTGAAGGGGTTCCAGGAGGCAGTGAGAAGCAGCATCACTTTTCCTGCTGGCACCTTTGCTGTGGCAGCAAAAGCTGGACGTTTGTCTTTTTTGCTCCAAACAGCGCCGAAAGTGAAAAAAGGTGCTTTTGAGGATAGAGTGCGCAGGAAAGCAGAGAGGGCCAAATTGTGTGGGGCATTTGAAGGGGTTCCAGGAGGCAGTGAGAAGCAGCATCACTTTTCCCCGCTGGCACCTTTGCTGTGGCAGCAAAAGCTGGACGTTTGTCTTTTTGGCTCCAAACAGCGCCGAAAGTGAAAAAAGGTGCTTTTGATGATGGAGTGCGCAGGAAAGCAGAGAGGGCCAAATTGTCTGGGGCATTTGAAGGGGTTCCAGGAGGCAGTGAGAAGCAGCATCACTTTTCCCCGCTGGCACCTTTGCTGTGGCAGCAAAAGCTGGACGTTTGTCTTTTTCGCTCCAAACAG
Source organism: Vanellus vanellus (assembly GCF_965231255.1). NCBI lineage: Eukaryota > Metazoa > Chordata > Aves > Charadriiformes > Charadriidae > Vanellus > Vanellus vanellus. Next base: position 109,354 of record NW_028127156.1, on the reverse strand, counting down.
CGCCGAAAGTGAAAAAAGGTGCTTTTGAGGATAGAGTGCGCAGGAAAGCAGAGAGGGCCAAATTGTGTGGGGCATTTGAAGGGGTTCCAGGAGGCAGTGAGAAGCAGCATCACTTTTCCCCGCTGGCACCTTTGCTGTGGCAGCAAAAGCTGGACGTTTGTCTTTTTTGCTCCAAACAGCGCCGAAAGTGAAAAAAGGTGCTTTTGAGGATAGCGTGCGCAGGAAAGCAGAGAGGGCCAAATTGTGTGGGGCATTTGAAGGGGTTCCAGGAGGCAGTGAGAAGCAGCATCACTTTTCCCCGCTGGCACCTTTGCTGTGGCAGCAAAAGCTGGACGTTTGTCTTTTTTGCTCCAAACAGCGCCGAAAGTGAAAAAAGGTGCTTTTGAGGATAGACTTTTCAGGAAAGCAGAGAGGGCCAAATTGTGTGGGGTATTTGAAGGGGTTCCAGGAGCCAGTGACGACTAGCATCACTTTTCCCCGCTGGCACCTTTGCTGTGGCAGCAAAAGCTGGACGTTTGTCTTTTTTGCTCCAAACAGCGCCGAAAGTGAAAAAAGGTGCTTTTGAGGATAGCGTGCGCAGGAAAGCAGAGAGGGCCAAATTGTCTGGGGCATTTGAAGGGGTTCCAGGAGGCAGTGAGAAGCAGCATCACTTTTCCCCGCTGGCACCTTTGCTGTGGCAGCAAAAGCTGGACGTTTGTCTTTTTTGCTCCAAACAGCGCCGAAAGTGAAAAAAGGTGCTTTTGAGGATAGACTTTTCAGGAAAGCAGAGAGGGCCAAATTGTGTGGGGCATTTGAAGGGGTTCCAGGAGGCAGTGAGAAGCAGCATCACTTTTCCTGCTGGCACCTTTGCTGTGGCAGCAAAAGCTGGACGTTTGTCTTTTTTGCTCCAAACAGCGCCGAAAGTGAAAAAAGGTGCTTTTGAGGATAGAGTGCGCAGGAAAGCAGAGAGGGCCAAATTGTGTGGGGCATTTGAAGGGGTTCCAGGAGGCAGTGAGAAGCAGCATCACTTTTCCCCGCTGGCACCTTTGCTGTGGCAGCAAAAGCTGGACGTTTGTCTTTTTTGCTCCAAACAGCGCCGAAAGTGAAAAAAGGTGCTTTTGAGGATAGAGTGCGCAGGAAAGCAGAGAGGGCCAAATTGTGTGGGGCATTTGAAGGGGTTCCAAGAGGCAGTGAGAAGCAGCATCACTTTTCCCCGCTGGCACCTTTGCTGTGGCAGCAAAAGCTGGACGTTTGTCTTTTTTGCTCCAAACAGCGCCGAAAGTGAAAAAAGGTGCTTTTGAGGATAGAGTGCGCAGGAAAGCAGAGAGGGCCAAATTGTGTGGGGCATTTGAAGGGGTTCCAGGAGGCAGTGAGAAGCAGCATCACTTTTCCCCGCTGGCACCTTTGCTGTGGCAGCAAAAGCTGGACGTTTGTCTTTTTTGCTCCAAACAGCGCCAAAAGTGAAAAAAGGTGCTTTTGAGGATAGCGTGCGCAGGAAAGCAGAGAGGGCCAAATTGTCTGGGGCATTTGAAGGGGTTCCAGGAGGCAGTGAGAAGCAGCATCACTTTTCCCCGCTGGCACCTTTGCTGTGGCAGCAAAAGCTGGACGTTTGTCTTTTTTGCTCCAAACAGCGCCGAAAGTGAAAAAAGGTGCTTTTGAGGATAGACTTTTCAGGAAAGCAGAGAGGGCCAAATTGTGTGGGGCATTTGAAGGGGTTCCAGGAGGCAGTGAGAAGCAGCATCACTTTTCCTGCTGGCACCTTTGCTGTGGCAGCAAAAGCTGGACGTTTGTCTTTTTGGCTCCAAACAGCGCCGAAAGTGAAAAAAGGTGTTTTTGAGGATAGAGTGCGCAGGAAAGCAGAGAGGGCCAAATTGTCTGGGGCATTTGAAGGGGTTCCAGGAGGCAGTGAGAAGCAGCATCACTTTTCCCCGCTGGCACCTTTGCTGTGGCAGCAAAAGCTGGACGTTTGTCTTTTTTGCTCCAAACAGCGCCGAAAGTGAAAAAAGGTGCTTTTGAGGATAGAGTGCGAAGGAAAGCAGAGAGGTCCAAATTGTCTGGGGCATTTGAAGGGGTTCCAGGAGGCAGTGAGAAGCAGCATCACTTTTCCCCGCTGGCACCTTTGCTGTGGCAGCAAAAGCTGGACGTTTGTCTTTTTTGCTCCAAACAGCGCCGAAAGTGAAAAAAGTTGCTTTTGAGGATAGAGTGCGCAGGAAGGCAGAGAGGGCCAAATTGTCTGGGCATTTGAAGGGGTTCCAGGAGGCAGTGAGAAGCAGCATCACTTTTCCTGCTGGCACCTTTGCTGTGGCAGCAAAAGCTGGACGTTTGTCTTTTTTGCTCCAAACAGCGCCGAAAGTGAAAAAAGGTGCTTTTGAGGATAGAGTGCGCAGGAAAGCAGAGAGGGCCAAATTGTGTGGGGCATTTGAAGGGGTTCCAGGAGGCAGTGAGAAGCAGCATCACTTTTCCCCGCTGGCACCTTTGCTGTGGCAGCAAAAGCTGGACGTTTGTCTTTTTTGCTCCAAACAGCGCCGAAAGTGAAAAAAGGTGCTTTTGAGGATAGAGTGCGCAGGAAAGCAGAGAGGGCCAAATTGTGTGGGGCATTTGAAGGGGTTCCAGGAGGCAGTGAGAAGCAGCATCACTTTTCCCCGCTGGCACCTTTGCTGTGGCAGCAAAAGCTGGACGTTTGTCTTTTTTGCTCCAAACAGCGCCGAAAGTGAAAAAAGGTGCTTTTGAGGATAGAGTGCGCAGGAAAGCAGAGAGGGCCAAATTGTGTGGGGCATTTGAAGGGGTTCCAGGAGGCAGTGAGAAGCAGCATCACTTTTCCCCGCTGGCACCTTTGCTGTGGCAGCAAAAGCTGGACGTTTGTCTTTTTTGCTCCAAACAGCGCCAAAAGTGAAAAAAGGTGCTTTTGAGGATAGCGTGCGCAGGAAAGCAGAGAGGGCCAAATTGTCTGGGGCATTTGAAGGGGTTCCAGGAGGCAGTGAGAAGCAGCATCACTTTTCCCCGCTGGCACCTTTGCTGTGGCAGCAAAAGCTGGACGTTTGTCTTTTTTGCTCCAAACAGCGCCGAAAGTGAAAAAAGGTGCTTTTGAGGATAGAGTGCGCAGGAAAGCAGAGAGGGCCAAGTTGTGTGGGGTATTTGAAGGGGTTCCAGGAGCCAGTGAGGACTAGCATCACTTTTCCCCGCTGGCACCTTTGCTGTGGCAGCAAAAGCTGGACGTTTGTCTTTTTTGCTCCAAACAGCGCCGAAAGTGAAAAAAGGTGCTTTTGAGGATAGACTTTTCAGGAAAGCAGAGAGGGCCAAATTGTGTGGGGCATTTGAAGGGGTTCCAGGAGGCAGTGAGAAGCAGCATCACTTTTCCTGCTGGCACCTTTGCTGTGGCAGCAAAAGCTGGACGTTTGTCTTTTTGGCTCCAAACAGCGCCGAAAGTGAAAAAAGGTGTTTTTGAGGATAGAGTGCGCAGGAAAGCAGAGAGGGCCAAATTGTCTGGGGCATTTGAAGGGGTTCCAGGAGGCAGTGAGAAGCAGCATCACTTTTCCCCGCTGGCACCTTTGCTGTGGCAGCAAAAGCTGGACGTTTGTCTTTTTTGCTCCAAACAGCGCCGAAAGTGAAAAAAGGTGCTTTTGAGGATAGAGTGCGAAGGAAAGCAGAGAGGTCCAAATTGTCTGGGGCATTTGAAGGGGTTCCAGGAGGCAGTGAGAAGCAGCATCACTTTTCCCCGCTGGCACCTTTGCTGTGGCAGCAAAAGCTGGACGTTTGTCTTTTTTGCTCCAAACAGCGCCGAAAGTGAAAAAAGTTGCTTTTGAGGATAGAGTGCGCAGGAAAGCAGAGAGAGCCAAATTGTCTGGGCATTTGAAGGGGTTCCAGGAGGCAGTGAGAAGCAGCATCACTTTTCCTGCTGGCACCTTTGCTGTGGCAGCAAAAGCTGGACGTTTGTCTTTTTTGCTCCAAACAGCGCCGAAAGTGAAAAAAGGTGCTTTTGAGGATAGAGTGCGCAGGAAAGCAGAGAGGGCCAAATTGTGTGGGGCATTTGAAGGGGTTCCAGGAGGCAGTGAGAAGCAGCATCACTTTTCCCCGCTGGCACCTTTGCTGTGGCAGCAAAAGCTGGACGTTTGTCTTTTTTGCTCCAAACAGCGCCGAAAGTGAAAACAGGTGCTTTTGAGGATAGAGTGCGCAGGAAAGCAGAGAGGGCCAAATTGTCTGGGGCATTTGAAGGGCTTCCAGGAGCCAGTGAAAAGCAGCATCACTTTTCCTGCTGGCACCTTTGCTGTGGCAACAAAAGCTGGACGTTTGTCTTTTTTGCTCCAAACAGCGCCGAAAGTGAAAAAAGGTGCTTTTGAGGATAGACTTTTCAGGAAAGTAGAGAGGGCCAAATTGTGTGGGGCATTTGAAGGGGTTCCAGGAGGCAGTGAGAAGCAGCATCACTTTTCCCCGCTGGCACCTTTGCTGTGGCAGCAAAAGCTGGACGTTTGTCTTTTTTGCTCCAAACAGCGCCAAAAGTGAAAAAAGGTGCTTTTGAGGATAGCGTGCGCAGGAAAGCAGAGAGGGCCAAATTGTCTGGGGCATTTGAAGGGGTTCCAGGAGGCAGTGAGAAGCAGCATCACTTTTCCCCGCTGGCACCTTTGCTGTGGCAGCAAAAGCTGGACGTTTGTCTTTTTTGCTCCAAACAGCGCCGAAAGTGAAAAAAGTTGCTTTTGAGGATAGAGTGCGCAGGAAAGCAGAGAGAGCCAAATTGTCTGGGCATTTGAAGGGGTTCCAGGAGGCAGTGAGAAGCAGCATCACTTTTCCTGCTGGCACCTTTGCTGTGGCAGCAAAAGCTGGACGTTTGTCTTTTTTGCTCCAAACAGCGCCGAAAGTGAAAAAAGGTGCTTTTGAGGATAGAGTGCGCAGGAAAGCAGAGAGGGCCAAATTGTGTGGGGCATTTGAAGGGGTTCCAGGAGGCAGTGAGAAGCAGCATCACTTTTCCCCGCTGGCACCTTTGCTGTGGCAGCAAAAGCTGGACGTTTGTCTTTTTTGCTCCAAACAGCGCCGAAAGTGAAAACAGGTGCTTTTGAGGATAGAGTGCGCAGGAAAGCAGAGAGGGCCAAATTGTCTGGGGCATTTGAAGGGCTTCCAGGAGCCAGTGAAAAGCAGCATCACTTTTCCTGCTGGCACCTTTGCTGTGGCAACAAAAGCTGGACGTTTGTCTTTTTTGCTCCAAACAGCGCCGAAAGTGAAAAAAGGTGCTTTTGAGGATAGACTTTTCAGGAAAGTAGAGAGGGCCAAATTGTGTGGGGCATTTGAAGGGGTTCCAGGAGGCAGTGAGAAGCAGCATCACTTTTCCCCGCTGGCACCTTTGCTGTGGCAGCAAAAGCTGGACGTTTGTCTTTTTTGCTCCAAACAGCGCCAAAAGTGAAAAAAGGTGCTTTTGAGGATAGACTTTTCAGGAAAGCAGAGAGGGCCAAATTGTCTGGGGCATTTGAAGGGGTTCCAGGAGGCAGTGAGAAGCAGCATCACTTTTCCCCGCTGGCACCTTTGCTGTGGCAGCAAAAGCTGGACGTTTGTCTTTTTTGCTCCAAACAGCGCCGAAAGTGAAAAAAGGTGCTTTTGAGGATAGAGTGCGCAGGAAAGCAGAGAGGGCCAAATTGTGTGGGGTATTTGAAGGGGTTCCAGGAGCCAGTGAGGACTAGCATCACTTTTCCCCGCTGGCACCTTTGCTGTGGCAGCAAAAGCTGGACGTTTGTCTTTTTTGCTCCAAACAGCGCCGAAAGTGAAAAAAGGTGCTTTTGAGGATAGACTTTTCAGGAAAGCAGAGAGGGCCAAATTGTGTGGAGCATTTGAAGGGGTTCCAGGAGGCAGTGAGAAGCAGCATCACTTTTCCCCGCTGGCACCTTTGCTGTTGCAGCAAAAGCTGGACGTTTGTCTTTTTTGCTCCAAACAGCGCCGAAAGTGAAAAAAGGTGCTTTTGAGGATAGCGTGCGCAGGAAAGCAGAGAGGGCCAAATTGTGTGGGGCATTTGAAGGGGTTCCAGGAGGCAGTGAGAAGCAGCATCACTTTTCCCCGCTGGCACCTTTGCTGTGGCAGCAAAAGCTGGACGTTTGTCTTTTTTGCTCCAAACAGCGCCGAAAGTGAAAAAAGGTGCTTTTGAGGATAGACTTTTCAGGAAAGCAGAGAGGGCCAAATTGTCTGGGGCATTTGAAGGGGTTCCAGGAGGCAGTGAGAAGCAGCATCACTTTTCCCCGCTGGCACCTTTGCTGTGGCAGCAAAAGCTGGACGTTTGTCTTTTTTGCTCCAAACAGCGCCAAAAGTGAAAAAAGGTGCTTTTGAGGATAGCGTGCGCAGGAAAGCAGAGAGGGCCAAATTGTCTGGGGCATTTGAAGGGGTTCCAGGAGGCAGTGAGAAGCAGCATCACTTTTCCCCGCTGGCACCTTTGCTGTGGCAGCAAAAGCTGGACGTTTGTCTTTTTGGCTCCAAACAGCGCCGAAAGGGAAAAAAGGTGCTTTTGAGGATAGACTTTTCAGGAAAGCAGAGAGGGCCAAATTGTGTGGGGTATTTGAAGGGGTTCCAGGAGCCAGTGAGGACTAGCATCACTTTTCCCCGCTGGCACCTTTGCTGTGGCAGCAAAAGCTGGACGTTTGTCTTTTTTGCTCCAAACAGCGCCGAAAGTGAAAAAAGGTGCTTTTGAGGATAGACTTTTCAGGAAAGCAGAGAGGGCCAAATTGTCTGGGGCATTTGAAGGGGTTCCAGGAGGCAGTGAGAAGCAGCATCACTTTTCCCCGCTGGCACCTTTGCTGTTGCAGCAAAAGCTGGACGTTTGTCTTTTTTGCTCCAAACAGCGCCGAAAGTGAAAGAAGGTGCTTTTGAGGATAGCGTGCGCAGGAAAGCAGAGAGGGCCAAATTGTGTGGGGCATTTGAAGGGGTTCCAGGAGGCAGTGAGAAGCAGCATCACTTTTCCCCGCTGGCACCTTTGCTGTGGCAGCAAAAGCTGGACGTTTGTCTTTTTTGCTCCAAACAGCGCCGAAAGTGAAAAAAGGTGCTTTTGAGGATAGACTTTTCAGGAAAGCAGAGAGGGCCAAATTGTGTGGGGTATTTGAAGGGGTTCCAGGAGCCAGTGAGGACTAGCATCACTTTTCCCCGCTGGCACCGTTGCTGTGGCAGCAAAAGCTGGACGTTTGTCTTTTTTGCTCCAAACAGCGCCGAAAGTGAAAAAAGGTGCTTTTGAGGATAGACTTTTCAGGAAAGCAGAGAGGGCCAAATTGTGTGGGGCATTTGAAGGGGTTCCAGGAGGCAGTGAGAAGCAGCATCACTTTTCCCCGCTGGCACCTTTGCTGTGGCAGCAAAAGCTGGACGTTTGTCTTTTTGGCTCCAAACAGCGCCGAAAGTGAAAAAAGGTGCTTTTGAGGATAGAGTGCGCAGGAAAGCAGAGAGGGCCAAATTGTGTGGGGCATTTGAAGGGGTTCCAGGAGGCAGTGAGAAGCAGCATCACTTTTCCTGCTGGCACCTTTGCTGTGGCAGCAAAAGCTGGACGTTTGTCTTTTTTGCTCCAAACAGCGCCGAAAGTGAAAAAAGGTGCTTTTGAGGATAGAGTGCGCAGGAAAGCAGAGAGGGCCAAATTGTGTGGGGCATTTGAAGGGGTTCCAGGAGGCAGTGAGAAGCAGCATCACTTTTCCCCGCTGGCACCTTTGCTGTGGCAGCAAAAGCTGGACGTTTGTCTTTTTGGCTCCAAACAGCGCCGAAAGTGAAAAAAGGTGCTTTTGATGATGGAGTGCGCAGGAAAGCAGAGAGGGCCAAATTGTCTGGGGCATTTGAAGGGGTTCCAGGAGGCAGTGAGAAGCAGCATCACTTTTCCCCGCTGGCACCTTTGCTGTGGCAGCAAAAGCTGGACGTTTGTCTTTTTTGCTCCAAACAGCGCCGAAAGTGAAAAAAGGTGCTTTTGAGGATAGAGTGCGCAGGAAAGCAGAGAGGGCCAAATTGTGTGGGGCATTTGAAGGGGTTCCAGGAGGCAGTGAGAAGCAGCATCACTTTTCCCCGCTGGCACCTTTGCTGTGGCAGCAAAAGCTGGACGTTTGTCTTTTTTGCTCCAAACAGCGCCGAAAGTGAAAAAAGGTGCTTTTGAGGATAGCGTGCGCAGGAAAGCAGAGAGGGCCAAATTGTGTGGGGCATTTGAAGGGGTTCCAGGAGGCAGTGAGAAGCAGCATCACTTTTCCCCGCTGGCACCTTTGCTGTGGCAGCAAAAGCTGGACGTTTGTCTTTTTTGCTCCAAACAGCGCCGAAAGTGAAAAAAGGTGCTTTTGAGGATAGACTTTTCAGGAAAGCAGAGAGGGCCAAATTGTGTGGGGCATTTGAAGGGGTTCCAGGAGCCAGTGACGACTAGCATCACTTTTCCCCGCTGGCACCTTTGCTGTGGCAGCAAAAGCTGGACGTTTGTCTTTTTTGCTCCAAACAGCGCCGAAAGTGAAAAAAGGTGCTTTTGAGGATAGCGTGCGCAGGAAAGCAGAGAGGGCCAAATTGTCTGGGGCATTTGAAGGGGTTCCAGGAGGCAGTGAGAAGCAGCATCACTTTTCCCCGCTGGCACCTTTGCTGTGGCAGCAAAAGCTGGACGTTTGTCTTTTTTGCTCCAAACAGCGCCGAAAGTGAAAAAAGGTGCTTTTGAGGATAGACTTTTCAGGAAAGCAGAGAGGGCCAAATTGTGTGGGGCATTTGAAGGGGTTCCAGGAGGCAGTGAGAAGCAGCATCACTTTTCCTGCTGGCACCTTTGCTGTGGCAGCAAAAGCTGGACGTTTGTCTTTTTTGCTCCAAACAGCGCCGAAAGTGAAAAAAGGTGCTTTTGAGGATAGAGTGCGCAGGAAAGCAGAGAGGGCCAAATTGTGTGGGGCATTTGAAGGGGTTCCAGGAGGCAGTGAGAAGCAGCATCACTTTTCCCCGCTGGCACCTTTGCTGTGGCAGCAAAAGCTGGACGTTTGTCTTTTTTGCTCCAAACAGCGCCGAAAGTGAAAAAAGGTGCTTTTGAGGATAGAGTGCGCAGGAAAGCAGAGAGGGCCAAATTGTGTGGGGCATTTGAAGGGGTTCCAAGAGGCAGTGAGAAGCAGCATCACTTTTCCCCGCTGGCACCTTTGCTGTGGCAGCAAAAGCTGGACGTTTGTCTTTTTTGCTCCAAACAGCGCCGAAAGTGAAAAAAGGTGCTTTTGAGGATAGAGTGCGCAGGAAAGCAGAGAGGGCCAAATTGTGTGGGGCATTTGAAGGGGTTCCAGGAGGCAGTGAGAAGCAGCATCACTTTTCCCCGCTGGCACCTTTGCTGTGGCAGCAAAAGCTGGACGTTTGTCTTTTTTGCTCCAAACAGCGCCAAAAGTGAAAAAAGGTGCTTTTGAGGATAGCGTGCGCAGGAAAGCAGAGAGGGCCAAATTGTCTGGGGCATTTGAAGGGGTTCCAGGAGGCAGTGAGAAGCAGCATCACTTTTCCCCGCTGGCACCTTTGCTGTGGCAGCAAAAGCTGGACGTTTGTCTTTTTTGCTCCAAACAGCGCCGAAAGTGAAAAAAGGTGCTTTTGAGGATAGACTTTTCAGGAAAGCAGAGAGGGCCAAATTGTGTGGGGCATTTGAAGGGGTTCCAGGAGGCAGTGAGAAGCAGCATCACTTTTCCTGCTGGCACCTTTGCTGTGGCAGCAAAAGCTGGACGTTTGTCTTTTTGGCTCCAAACAGCGCCGAAAGTGAAAAAAGGTGTTTTTGAGGATAGAGTGCGCAGGAAAGCAGAGAGGGCCAAATTGTCTGGGGCATTTGAAGGGGTTCCAGGAGGCAGTGAGAAGCAGCATCACTTTTCCCCGCTGGCACCTTTGCTGTGGCAGCAAAAGCTGGACGTTTGTCTTTTTTGCTCCAAACAGCGCCGAAAGTGAAAAAAGGTGCTTTTGAGGATAGAGTGCGAAGGAAAGCAGAGAGGTCCAAATTGTCTGGGGCATTTGAAGGGGTTCCAGGAGGCAGTGAGAAGCAGCATCACTTTTCCCCGCTGGCACCTTTGCTGTGGCAGCAAAAGCTGGACGTTTGTCTTTTTTGCTCCAAACAGCGCCGAAAGTGAAAAAAGTTGCTTTTGAGGATAGAGTGCGCAGGAAGGCAGAGAGGGCCAAATTGTCTGGGCATTTGAAGGGGTTCCAGGAGGCAGTGAGAAGCAGCATCACTTTTCCTGCTGGCACCTTTGCTGTGGCAGCAAAAGCTGGACGTTTGTCTTTTTTGCTCCAAACAGCGCCGAAAGTGAAAAAAGGTGCTTTTGAGGATAGAGTGCGCAGGAAAGCAGAGAGGGCCAAATTGTGTGGGGCATTTGAAGGGGTTCCAGGAGGCAGTGAGAAGCAGCATCACTTTTCCCCGCTGGCACCTTTGCTGTGGCAGCAAAAGCTGGACGTTTGTCTTTTTTGCTCCAAACAGCGCCGAAAGTGAAAAAAGGTGCTTTTGAGGATAGAGTGCGCAGGAAAGCAGAGAGGGCCAAATTGTGTGGGGCATTTGAAGGGGTTCCAGGAGGCAGTGAGAAGCAGCATCACTTTTCCCCGCTGGCACCTTTGCTGTGGCAGCAAAAGCTGGACGTTTGTCTTTTTTGCTCCAAACAGCGCCGAAAGTGAAAAAAGGTGCTTTTGAGGATAGAGTGCGCAGGAAAGCAGAGAGGGCCAAATTGTGTGGGGCATTTGAAGGGGTTCCAGGAGGCAGTGAGAAGCAGCATCACTTTTCCCCGCTGGCACCTTTGCTGTGGCAGCAAAAGCTGGACGTTTGTCTTTTTTGCTCCAAACAGCGCCAAAAGTGAAAAAAGGTGCTTTTGAGGATAGCGTGCGCAGGAAAGCAGAGAGGGCCAAATTGTCTGGGGCATTTGAAGGGGTTCCAGGAGGCAGTGAGAAGCAGCATCACTTTTCCCCGCTGGCACCTTTGCTGTGGCAGCAAAAGCTGGACGTTTGTCTTTTTTGCTCCAAACAGCGCCGAAAGTGAAAAAAGGTGCTTTTGAGGATAGAGTGCGCAGGAAAGCAGAGAGGGCCAAGTTGTGTGGGGTATTTGAAGGGGTTCCAGGAGCCAGTGAGGACTAGCATCACTTTTCCCCGCTGGCACCTTTGCTGTGGCAGCAAAAGCTGGACGTTTGTCTTTTTTGCTCCAAACAGCGCCGAAAGTGAAAAAAGGTGCTTTTGAGGATAGACTTTTCAGGAAAGCAGAGAGGGCCAAATTGTGTGGGGCATTTGAAGGGGTTCCAGGAGGCAGTGAGAAGCAGCATCACTTTTCCCCGCTGGCACCTTTGCTGTTGCAGCAAAAGCTGGACGTTTGTCTTTTTTGCTCCAAACAGCGCCGAAAGTGAAAAAAGGTGCTTTTGAGGATAGCGTGCGCAGGAAAGCAGAGAGGGCCAAATTGTCTGGGGCATTTGAAGGGGTTCCAGGAGGCAGTGAGAAGCAGCATCACTTTTCCCCGCTGGCACCTTTGCTGTGGCAGCAAAAGCTGGACGTTTGTCTTTTTTGCTCCAAACAGCGCCGAAAGTGAAAAAAGGTGCTTTTGAGGATAGACTTTTCAGGAAAGCAGAGAGGGCCAAATTGTGTGGGGTATTTGAAGGGGTTCCAGGAGCCAGTGAGGACTAGCATCACTTTTCCCCGCTGGCACCGTTGCTGTGGCAGCAAAAGCTGGACGTTTGTCTTTTTTGCTCCAAACAGCGCCGAAAGTAAAAAAAGGTGCTTTTGAGGATAGACTTTTCAGGAAAGCAGAGAGGGCCAAATTGTGTGGGGCATTTGAAGGGGTTCCAGGAGGCAGTGAGAAGCAGCATCACTTTTCCCCGCTGGCACCTTTGCTGTGGCAGCAAAAGCTGGACGTTTGTCTTTTTTGCTCCAAACAGCGCCGAAAGTGAAAAAAGGTGCTTTTGAGGATAGACTTTTCAGGAAAGCAGAGAGGGCCAAATTGTGTGGGGCATTTGAAGGGGTTCCAGGAGCCACTGAGGACCAGCATCACTTTTCCCCGCTGGCACCTTTGCTGTGGCAGCAAAAGCTGGACGTTTGTCTTTTTTGCTCCAAACAGCGCCGAAAGTGAAAAAAGGTGCTTTTGAGGATAGACTTTTCAGGAAAGCAGAGAGGGCCAAATTGTGTGGGGCATTTGAAGGGGTTCCAGGAGCCACTGAGGACCAGCATCACTTTTCCCCGCTGGCACCTTTGCTGTGGCAGCAAAAGCTGGACGTTTGTCTTTTTTGCTCCAAACAGCGCCGAAAGTGAAAAAAGGTGCTTTTGAGGATAGACTTTTCAGGAAAGCAGAGAGGGCCAAATTGTGTGGGGCATTTGAAGGGGTTCCAGGAGGCAGTGAGAAGCAGCATCACTTTTCCTGCTGGCACCTTTGCTGTGGCAGCAAAAGCTGGACGTTTGTCTTTTTTGCTCCAAACAGCGCCGAAAGTGAAAAAAGGTGCTTTTGAGGATAGACTTTTCAGGAAAGCAGAGAGGGCCAAATTGTGTGGGGCATTTGAAGGGGTTCCAGGAGGCAGTGAGAAGCAGCATCACTTTTCCCCGCTGGCACCTTTGCTGTGGCAGCAAAAGCTGGACGTTTGTCTTTTTTGCTCCAAACAGCGCCGAAAGTGAAAAAAGGTGCTTTTGAGGATAGACTTTTCAGGAAAGCAGAGAGGGCCAAATTGTGTGGGGTATTTGAAGGGGTTCCAGGAGCCAGTGAGGACTAGCATCACTTTTCCCCGCTGGCACCTTTGCTGTGGCAGCAAAAGCTGGACGTTTTTCTTTTTTGCTCCAAACAGCGCCGAAAGTGAAAAAAGGTGCTTTTGAGAATAGCGTGCGCAGGAAAGCAGAGAGGGCCAAATTGTGTGGGGCATTTGAAGGGGTTCCAGGAGGCAGTGAGAAGCAGCATCACTTTTCCCCGCTGGCACCTTTGCTGTGGCAGCAAAAGCTGGACGTTTGTCTTTTTTGCTCCAAACAGCGCCGAAAGTGAAAAAAGGTGCTTTTGAGGACAGACTTTTCAGGAAAGCAGAGAGGGCCAAACTGTGTGGGGCATTTGAAGGGGTTCCAGGAGGCAGTGAGAAGCAGCATCACTTTTCCTGCTGGCACCTTTGCTGTGGCAGCAAAAGCTGGACGTTTGTCTTTTTTGCTCCAAACAGCGCCGAAAATGAAAAAAGTTGCTTTTGAGGATAGAGTGCGCAGGAAAGCAGAGAGGGCCAAATTGTGAGGGGGATTTGAAGGGGTTCCAGGAGGCAGTGAGAAGCAGCATCACTTTTCCCAGCTGGCACCTTTGCTGTGGCAGCAAAAGCTGGACGTTTGTCTTTTTTGCTCCAAACAGCGGCGAAAGTGAAAAAAGCTGCTTTTGAGGATAGAGTGCGCAGGAAAGCAGAGAGGGCCAAATTGTCTGGGGCATTTGAAGGGGTCCCAGGAGGCAGTGAGAAGCAGCATCACTTTTCCCCGCTGGCACCTTTGCTGTGGCAGCAAAAGCTGGACGTTTGTCTTTTTGGCTCCAAACAGCGCCGAAAGTGAAAAAAGGTGCTTTTGAGGATAGCGTGCGCAGGAAAGCAGAGAGGGCCAAATTGTGTGGGGCATTTGAAGGGGTTCCAGGAGGCAGTGAGAAGCAGCATCACTTTTCCCCGCTGGCACCTTTGCTGTGGCAGCAAAAGCTGGACGTTTGTTATTTTTGCTCCAAACAGCGCCAAAAGTGAAAAAAGGTGCTTTTGAGGATAGACTTTTCAGGAAAGCAGAGAGGGCCAAATTGTGTGGGGCATTTGAAGGGGTTCCAGGAGGCAGTGAGAAGCAGCATCACTTTTCCCCGCTGGCACCTTTGCTGTGGCAGCAAAAGCTGGACGTTTGTCTTTTTTGCTCCAAACAGCGCCGAAAGTGAAAAAAGGTGCTTTTGAGGATAGACTTTTCAGGAAAGCAGAGAGGGCCAAATTGTGTGGGGCATTTGAAGGGGTTCCAGGAGCCACTGAGGACCAGCATCACTTTTCCCCGCTGGCACCTTTGCTGTGGCAGCAAAAGCTGGACGTTTGTCTTTTTTGCTCCAAACAGCGCCGAAAGTGAAAAAAGGTGCTTTTGAGGATAGACTTTTCAGGAAAGCAGAGAGGGCCAAATTGTGTGGGGCATTTGAAGGGGTTCCAGGAGGCAGTGAGAAGCAGTATCACTTTTCCTGCTGGCACCTTTGCTGTGGCAGCAAAAGCTGGACGTTTGTCTTTTTTGCTCCAAACAGCGCCGAAAGTGAAAAAAGGTGCTTTTGAGGATAGACTTTTCAGGAAAGCAGAGAGGGCCAAATTGTGTGGGGCATTTGAAGGGGTTCCAGGAGGCAGTGAGAAGCAGCATCACTTTTCCCCGCTGGCACCTTTGCTGTGGCAGCAAAAGCTGGACGTTTGTCTTTTTTGCTCCAAACAGCGCCGAAAGTGAAAAAAGGTGCTTTTGAGGATAGACTTTTCAGGAAAGCAGAGAGGGCCAAATTGTCTGGGGCATTTGAAGGGGTTCCAGGAGGCAGTGAGAAGCAGCATCACTTTTCCCCGCTGGCACCTTTGCTGTGGCAGCAAAAGCTGGACGTTTGTCTTTTTTGCTCCAAACAGCGCCGAAAGTGAAAAAAGTTGCTTTTGAGGATATAGTGCGCAGGAAAGCAGAGAGGGCCAAATTGTCTGGGGCATTTGAAGGGGTTCCAGGAGGCAGTGAGAAGCAGCATCACTTTTCCCCGCTGGCACCTTTGCTGTGGCAGCAAAAGCTGGACGTTTGTCTTTTTTGCTCCAAACAGCGCCGAAAGTGAAAAAAGGTGCTTTTGAGGATAGACTTTTCAGGAAAGCAGAGAGGGCCAAATTGTCTGGGGCATTTGAAGGGGTTCCAGGAGGCAGTGAGAAGCAGCATCACTTTTCCCCGCTGGCACCTTTGCTGTGGCAGCAAAAGCTGGACGTTTGTCTTTTTTGCTCCAAACAGCGCCGAAAGTGAAAAAAGGTGCTTTTGAGGATAGACTTTTCAGGAAAGCAGAGAGGGCCAAATTGTGTGGGGCATTTGAAGGGGTTCCAGGAGGCAGTGAGAAGCAGCATCACTTTTCCCCGCTGGCACCTTTGCTGTGGCAGCAAAAGCTGGACGTTTGTCTTTTTTGCTCCAAACAGCGCCGAAAGTGAAAAAAGGTGCTTTTGAGGATAGACTTTTCAGGAAAGCAGAGAGGGCCAAATTGTCTGGGGCATTTGAAGGGGTTCCAGGAGGCAGTGAGAAGCAGCATCACTTTTCCTGCTGGCACCTTTGCTGTGGCAGCAAAAGCTGGACGTTTGTCTTTTTTGCTCCAAACAGCGCCGAAAGTGAAAAAAGGTGCTTTTGAGGATAGAGTGCGCAGGAAAGCAGAGAGGGCCAAATTGTGTGGGGCATTTGAAGGGGTTCCAGGAGGCAGTGAGAAGCAGCATCACTTTTCCCCGCTGGCACCTTTGCTGTGGCAGCAAAAGCTGGACGTTTGTCTTTTTTGCTCCAAACAGCGCCGAAAGTGAAAAAAGGTGCTTTTGAGGATAGACTTTTCAGGAAAGCAGAGATGGCCAAATTGTGTGGGGCATTTGAAGGGGTTCCAGGAGGCAGTGAGAAGCAGCATCACTTTTCCCCGCTGGCACCTTTGCTGTGGCAGCAAAAGCTGGACGTTTGTCTTTTTGGCTCCAAACAGCGCCGAAAGTGAAAAAAGGTGCTTTTGAGGATAGACTTTTCAGGAAAGCAGAGAGGGCCAAATTGTGTGGGGCATTTGAAGGGGTTCCAGGAGCCACTGAGGACCAGCATCACTTTTCCCCGCTGGCACCTTTGCTGTGGCAGCAAAAGCTGGACGTTTGTCTTTTTTGCTCCAAACAGCGCCGAAAGTGAAAAAGGTGCTTTTGAGGATAGACTTTTCAGGAAAGCAGAGAGGGCCAAATTGTGTGGGGCATTTGAAGGGGTTCCAGGAGGCAGTGAGAAGCAGCATCACTTTTCCTGCTGGCACCTTTGCTGTGGCAGCAAAAGCTGGACGTTTGTCTTTTTGGCTCCAAACAGCGCCGAAAGTGAAAAAAGGTGCTTTTGAGGATAGCGTGCGCAGGAAAGCAGAGAGGGCCAAATTGTCTGGGGCATTTGAAGGGGTTCCAGGAGGCAGTGAGAAGCAGCATCACTTTTCCCCGCTGGCACCTTTGCTGTGGCAGCAAAAGCTGGACGTTTTTCTTTTTTGCTCCAAACAGCGCCGAAAGTGAAAAAAGGTGCTTTTGAGAATAGCGTGCGCAGGAAAGCAGAGAGGGCCAAATTGTGTGGGGCATTTGAAGGGGTTCCAGGCGGCAGTGAGAAGCAGCATCACTTTTCCCCGCTGGCACCTTTGCTGTGGCAGCAAAAGCTGGACGTTTGTCTTTTTTGCTCCAAACAGCGCCGAAAGTGAAAAAAGGTGCTTTTGAGGACAGACTTTTCAGGAAAGCAGAGAGGACCAAACTGTGTGGGGCATTTGAAGGGGTTCCAGGAGGCAGTGAGAAGCAGCATCACTTTTCCTGCTGGCACCTTTGCTGTGGCAGCAAAAGCTGGACGTTTGTCTTTTTTGCTCCAAACAGCGCCGAAAATGAAAAAAGTTGCTTTTGAGGATAGAGTGCGCAGGAAAGCAGAGAGGGCCAAATTGTGAGGGGCATTTGAAGGGGTTCCAGGAGGCAGTGAGAAGCAGCATCACTTTTCCCAGCTGGCACCTTTGCTGTGGCAGCAAAAGCTGGACGTTTGTCTTTTTTGCTCCAAACAGCGGCGAAAGTGAAAAAAGGTGCTTTTGAGGATAGAGTGCGCAGGAAAGCAGAGAGGGCCAAATTGTCTGGGGCATTTGAAGGGGTCCCAGGAGGCAGTGAGAAGCAGCATCACTTTTCCCCGCTGGCACCTTTGCTGTGGCAGCAAAAGCTGGACGTTTGTCTTTTTGGCTCCAAACAGCGCCGAAAGTGAAAAAAGGTGCTTTTGAGGATAGCGTGCGCAGGAAAGCAGAGAGGGCCAAATTGTGTGGGGCATTTGAAGGGGTTCCAGGAGGCAGTGAGAAGCAGCATCACTTTTCCCCGCTGGCACCTTTGCTGTGGCAGCAAAAGCTGGACGTTTGTTATTTTTGCTCCAAACAGCGCCAAAAGTGAAAAAAGGTGCTTTTGAGGATAGACTTTTCAGGAAAGCAGAGAGGGCCAAATTGTGTGGGGCATTTGAAGGGGTTCCAGGAGGCAGTGAGAAGCAGCATCACTTTTCCCCGCTGGCACCTTTGCTGTGGCAGCAAAAGCTGGACGTTTGTCTTTTTTGCTCCAAACAGCGCCGAAAGTGAAAAAAGGTGCTTTTGAGGATAGACTTTTCAGGAAAGCAGAGAGGGCCAAATTGTGTGGGGCATTTGAAGGGGTTCCAGGAGCCACTGAGGACCAGCATCACTTTTCCCCGCTGGCACCTTTACTGTGGCAGCAAAAGCTGGACGTTTGTCTTTTTTGCTCCAAACAGCGCCGAAAGTGAAAAAAGGTGCTTTTGAGGATAGACTTTTCAGGAAAGCAGAGAGGGCCAAATTGTGTGGGGCATTTGAAGGGGTTCCAGGAGGCAGTGAGAAGCAGCATCACTTTTCCTGCTGGCACCTTTGCTGTGGCAGCAAAAGCTGGACGTTTGTCTTTTTTGCTCCAAACAGCGCCGAAAGTGAAAAAAGGTGCTTTTGAGGATAGACTTTTCAGGAAAGCAGAGAGGGCCAAATTGTGTGGGGCATTTGAAGGGGTTCCAGGAGGCAGTGAGAAGCAGCATCACTTTTCCCCGCTGGCACCTTTGCTGTGGCAGCAAAAGCTGGACGTTTGTCTTATTTGCTCCAAACAGCGCCGAAAGTGAAAAAAGGTGCTTTTGAGGATAGACTTTTCAGGAAAGCAGAGAGGGCCAAATTGTGTGGGGCATTTGAAGGGGTTCCAGGAGGCAGTGAGAAGCAGCATCACTTTTCCCCGCTGGCACCTTTGCTGTGGCAGCAAAAGCTGGACGTTTGTCTTTTTGGCTCCAAACAGCGCCGAAAGTGAAAAAAGGTGCTTTTGAGGATAGCGTGCGCAGGAAAGCAGAGAGGGCCAAATTGTCTGGGGCATTTGAAGGGGTTCCAGGAGGCAGTGAAAGCAGCATCACTTTTCCCCGCTGGCACCTTTGCTGTGGCAGCAAAAGCTGGACGTTTGTCTTTTTTGCTCCAAACAGCGCCGAAAGTGAAAAAAGGTGCTTTTGAGGACAGACTTTTCAGGAAAGCAGAGAGGGCCAAACTGTGTGGGGCATTTGAAGGGGTTCCAGGAGGCAGTGAGAAGCAGCATCACTTTTCCTGCTGGCACCTTTGCTGTGGCAGCAAAAGCTGGACGTTTGTCTTTTTTGCTCCAAACAGCGCCGAAAATGAAAAAAGTTGCTTTTGAGGATAGAGTGCGCAGGAAAGCAGAGAGGGCCAAATTGTGTGGGGCATTTGAAGGGGTTCCAGGAGGCAGTGAGAAGCAGCATCACTTTTCCCAGCTGGCACCTTTGCTGTGGCAGCAAAAGCTGGACGTTTGTCTTTTTTGCTCCAAACAGCGGCGAAAGTGAAAAAAGGTGCTTTTGAGGATAGAGTGCGCAGGAAAGCAGAGAGGGCCAAATTGTGTGGGGCATTTGAAGGGGTTCCAGGAGGCAGTGAGAAGCAGCATCACTTTTCCCCGCTGGCACCTTTGCTGTGGCAGCAAAAGCTGGACGTTTGTCTTTTTGGCTCCAAACAGCGCCGAAAGTGAAAAAAGGTGCTTTTGAGGATAGCGTGCGCAGGAAAGCAGAGAGGGCCAAATTGTGTGGGGCATTTGAAGGGGTTCCAGGAGGCAGTGAGAAGCAGCATCACTTTTCCCCGCTGGCACCTTTGCTGTGGCAGCAAAAGCTGGACGTTTGTCTTTTTTGCTCCAAACAGCGCCGAAAGTGAAAAAAGGTGCTTTTGAGGATAGCGTGCGCAGGAAAGCAGAGAGGGCCAAATTGTGTGGGGCATTTGAAGGGGTTCCAGGAGGCAGTGAGAAGCAGCATCACTTTTCCCCGCTGGCACCTTTGCTGTGGCAGCAAAAGCTGGACGTTTGTCTTTTTTGCTCCAAACAGCGCCGAAAGTGAAAAAAGGTGCTTTTGAGGATAGCGTGCGCAGGAAAGCAGAGAGGGCCAAATTGTGTGGGGCATTTGAAGGGGTTCCAGGAGGCAGTGAGAAGCAGCATCACTTTTCCCCGCTGGCACCTTTGCTGTGGCAGCAAAAGCTGGACGTTTGTCTTTTTTGCTCCAAACAGCGCCGAAAGTGAAAAAAGGTGCTTTTGAGGATAGACTTTTCAGGAAAGCAGAGAGGGCCAAACTGTGTGGGGCATTTGAAGGGGTTCCAGGAGGCAGTGAGAAGCAGCATCACTTTTCCTGCTGGCACCTTTGCTGTGGCAGCAAAAGCTGGACGTTTGTCTTTTTTGCTCCAAACAGCGCCGAAAATGAAAAAAGTTGCTTTTGAGGATAGAGTGCGCAGGAAAGCAGAGAGGGCCAAATTGTGTGGGGCATTTGAAGGGGTTCCAGGAGGCAGTGAGAAGCAGCATCACTTTTCCCAGCTGGCACCTTTGCTGTGGCAGCAAAAGCTGGACGTTTGTCTTTTTGGCTCCAAACAGCGCCGAAAGTGAAAAAAGGTGCTTTTGAGGATAGACTTTTCAGGAAAGCAGAGAGGGCCAAATTGTGTGGGGCATTTGAAGGGGTTCCAGGAGGCAGTGAGAAGCAGCATCACTTTTCCTGCTGGCACCTTTGCTGTGGCAGCAAAAGCTGGACGTTTGTCTTTTTTGCTCCAAACAGCGCCGAAAGTGAAAAAAGGTGCTTTTGAGGATAGACTTTTCAGGAAAGCAGAGAGGGCCAAATTGTGTGGGGCATTTGAAGGGGTTCCAGGAGCCACTGAGGACCAGCATCACTTTTCCCCGCTGGCACCTTTGCTGTGGCAGCAAAAGCTGGACGTTTGTCTTTTTTGCTCCAAACAGCGCCGAAAGTGAAAAAAGGTGCTTTTGAGGATAGACTTTTCAGGAAAGCAGAGAGGGCCAAATTGTCTGGGGCATTTGAAGGGGTTCCAGGAGGCAGTGAGAAGCAGCATCACTTTTCCCCGCTGGCACCTTTGCTGTGGCAGCAAAAGCTGGACGTTTGTCTTTTTTGCTCCAAACAGCGCCGAAAGTGAAAAAAGGTGCTTTTGAGGACAGACTTTTCAGGAAAGCAGAGAGGGCCAAACTGTGTGGGGCATTTGAAGGGGTTCCAGGAGGCAGTGAGAAGCAGCATCACTTTTCCTGCTGGCACCTTTGCTGTGGCAGCAAAAGCTGGACGTTTGTCTTTTTTGCTCCAAACAGCGCCGAAAATGAAAAAAGTTGCTTTTGAGGATAGAGTGCGCAGGAAAGCAGAGAGGGCCAAATTGTGTGGGGCATTTGAAGGGGTTCCAGGAGGCAGTGAGAAGCAGCATCACTTTTCCCAGCTGGCACCTTTGCTGTGGCAGCAAAAGCTGGACGTTTGTCTTTTTTGCTCCAAACAGCGCCGAAAGTGAAAAAAGGTGCTTTTGAGGATAGAGTGCGCAGGAAAGCAGAGAGGGCCAAATTGTGTGGGGCATTTGAAGGGGTCCCAGGAGGCAGTGAGAAGCAGCATCACTTTTCCCCGCTGGCACCTTTGCTGTGGCAGCAAAAGCTGGACGTTTGTCTTTTTGGCTCCAAACAGCGCCGAAAGTGAAAAAAGGTGCTTTTGAGGATAGCGTGCGCAGGAAAGCAGAGAGGGCCAAATTGTGTGGGGCATTTGAAGGGGTTGCAGGAGGCAGTGAGAAGCAGCATCACTTTTCCCCGCTGGCACCTTTGCTGTGGCAGCAAAAGCTGGACGTTTGTCTTTTTTGCTCCAAACAGCGCCGAAAGTGAAAAAAGGTGCTTTTGAGGATAGCGTGCGCAGGAAAGCAGAGAGGGCCAAATTGTGTGGGGCATTTGAAGGGGTTCCAGGAGGCAGTGAGAAGCAGCATCACTTTTCCCCGCTGGCACCTTTGCTGTGGCAGCAAAAGCTGGACGTTTGTCTTTTTTGCTCCAAACAGCGCCGAAAGTGAAAAAAGGTGCTTTTGAGGATAGCGTGCGCAGGAAAGCAGAGAGGGCCAAATTGTGTGGGGCATTTGAAGGGGTTCCAGGAGGCAGTGAGAAGCAGCATCACTTTTCCCCGCTGGCACCTTTGCTGTGGCAGCAAAAGCTGGACGTTTGTCTTTTTTGCTCCAAACAGCGCCGAAAGGGAAAAAAGGTGCTTTTGAGGATAGACTTTTCAGGAAAGCAGAGAGGGCCAAACTGTGTGGGGCATTTGAAGGGGTTCCAGGAGGCAGTGAGAAGCAGCATCACTTTTCCTGCTGGCACCTTTGCTGTGGCAGCAAAAGCTGGACGTTTGTCTTTTTTGCTCCAAACAGCGCCGAAAATGAAAAAAGTTGCTTTTGAGGATAGAGTGCGCAGGAAAGCAGAGAGGGCCAAATTGTATGGGGCATTTGAAGGGGTTCCAGGAGGCAGTGAGAAGCAGCATCACTTTTCCCAGCTGGCACCTTTGCTGTGGCAGCAAAAGCTGGACGTTTGTCTTTTTTGCTCCAAACAGCGCCGAAAGTGAAAAAAGGTGCTTTTGAGGATAGAGTGCGCAGGAAAGCAGAGAGGGCCAAATTGTGTGGGGCATTTGAAGGGGTTCCAGGAGGCAGTGAGAAGCAGCATCACTTTTCCCCGCTGGCACCTTTGCTGTGGCAGCAAAAGCTGGACGTTTGTCTTTTTTGCTCAAAACAGCGCCGAAAGTGAAAAAAGGTGCTTTTGAGGATAGCGTGCGCAGGAAAGCAGAGAGGGCCAAATTGTCTGGGGCATTTGAAGGGGTTCCAGGAGCCACTGAGGACCAGCATCACTTTTCCCCGCTGGCACCTTTGCTGTGGCAGCAAAAGCTGGACGTTTGTCTTTTTTGCTCCAAACAGCGCCGAAAGTGAAAAAAGGTGCTTTTGAGGATAGACTTTTCAGGAAAGCAGAGAGGGCCAAATTGTGTGGGGCATTTGAAGGGGTTCCAGGAGGCAGTGAGAAGCAGCATCACTTTTCCCCGCTGGCACCTTTGCTGTGGCAGCAAAAGCTGGACGTTTGTCTTTTTTGCTCCAAACAGCGCCGAAAGTGAAAAAAGGTGCTTTTGAGGATAGACTTTTCAGGAAAGCAGAGAGGGCCAAATTGTCTGGGGCATTTGAAGGGGTTCCAGGAGGCAGTGAGAAGCAGCATCACTTTTCCCCGCTGGCACCTTTGCTGTGGCAGCAAAAGCTGGACGTTTGTCTTTTTTGCTCCAAAAAGCGCCGAAAGTGAAAAAAGGTGCTTTTGAGGATAGACTTTTCAGGAAAGCAGAGAGGGCCAAATTGTGTGGGGCATTTGAAGGGGTTCCAGGAGGCAGTGAGAAGCAGCATCACTTTTCCCCGCTGGCACCTTTGCTGTGGCAGCAAAAGCTGGACGTTTGTCTTTTTGGCTCCAAACAGCGCCGAAAGTGAAAAAAGGTGCTTTTGAGGATAGCGTGCGCAGGAAAGCAGAGAGGGCCAAATTGTCTGGGGCATTTGAAGGGGTTCCAGGAGCCACTGAGGACCAGCATCACTTTTCCCCGCTGGCACCTTTGCTGTGGCAGCAAAAGCTGGACGTTTGTCTTTTTTGCTCCAAACAGCGCCGAAAGTGAAAAAAGGTGCTTTTGAGGATAGACTTTTCAGGAAAGCAGAGAGGGCCAAATTGTGTGGGGCATTTGAAGGGGTTCCAGGAGGCAGTGAGAAGCAGCATCACTTTTCCCCGCTGGCACCTTTGCTGTGGCAGCAAAAGCTGGACGTTTGTCTTTTTTGCTCCAAACAGCGCCGAAAGTGAAAAAAGGTGCTTTTGAGGATAGACTTTTCAGGAAAGCAGAGAGGGCCAAATTGTGTGGGGCATTTGAAGGGGTTCCAGGAGGCAGTGAGAAGCAGCATCACTTTTCCCCGCTGGCACCTTTGCTGTGGCAGCAAAAGCTGGACGTTTGTCTTTTTTGCTCCAAACAGCGCCGAAAGTGAAAAAAGTTGCTTTTGAGGATATAGTGCGCAGGAAAGCAGAGAGGGCCAAATTGTCTGGGGCATTTGAAGGGGTTCCAGGAGGCAGTGAGAAGCAGCATCACTTTTCCCCGCTGGCACCTTTGCTGTGGCAGCAAAAGCTGGACGTTTGTCTTTTTTGCTCCAAACAGCGCCGAAAGTGAAAAAATAGACTTTTCAGGAAAGCAGAGAGGGCCAAATTGTCTGGGGCATTTGAAGGGGTTCCAGGAGGCAGTGAGAAGCAGCATCACTTTTCCCCGCTGGCACCTTTGCTGTGGCAGCAAAAGCTGGACGTTTGTCTTTTTTGCTCCAAACAGCGCCGAAAGTGAAAAAAGGTGCTTTGCAGCCAGGATAGACTATAGACTTTTCAGGAAAGCAGAGAGGGCCAAATTGTGTGGGGCATTTGAAGGGGTTCCAGGAGGCAGTGAGAAGCAGCATCACTTTTCCCCGCTGGCACCTTTGCTGTGGCAGCAAAAGCTGGACGTTTGTCTTTTTTGCTCCAAACAGCGCCGAAAGTGAAAAAAGGTGCTTTTGAGGATAGACTTTTCAGGAAAGCAGAGAGCGCCAAATTGTGTGGGGCATTTGAAGGGGTTCCAGGAGGCAGTGAGAAGCAGCATCACTTTTCCTGCTGGCACCTTTGCTGTGGCAGCAAAAGCTGGACGTTTGTCTTTTTTGCTCCAAACAGCGCCGAAAGTGAAAAAAGGTGCTTTTGAGGATAGAGTGCGCAGGAAAGCAGAGAGGGCCAAATTGTGTGGGGCATTTGAAGGGGTTCCAGGAGGCAGTGAGAAGCAGCATCACTTTTCCCCTGCTGGAACCTTTGCTGTGGCAGCAAAAGCTGGACGTTTGTCTTTTTTGCTCCAAACAGCGCCGAAAGTGAAAAAAGGTGCTTTTGCGAGGATAGACTTTTCAGGAAAGCAGAGAGGGCCAAATTGTGTGGGGCATTTGAAGGGGTTCCAGGAGGCAGTGAGAAGCAGCATCACTTTTCCCCGCTGGCACCTTTGCTGTGGCAGCAAAAGCTGGACGTTTGTCTTTTTGGCTCCAAACAGCGCCGAAAGTGAAAAAAGGTGCTTTTGAGGATAGACTTTTCAGGAAAGCAGAGAGGGCCAAATTGTGTGGGGCATTTGAAGGGTTCCAGTAGCCACTGAGGAGCAGCATCACTTTTCCCCGCTGGCACCTTTGCTGTGGCAGCAAAAGCTGGACGTTTGTCTTTTTTGCTCCAAACAGCGCCGAAAGTGAAAAAAGGTGCTTTTGAGGATAGACTTTTCAGGAAAGCAGAGAGGGCCAAATTGTGTGGGGCATTTGAAGGGGTTCCAGGAGGCAGTGAGAAGCAGCATCACTTTTCCTGCTGGCACCTTTGCTGTGGCAGCAAAAGCTGGACGTTTGTCTTTTTGGCTCCAAACAGCGCCGAAAGTGAAAAAAGGTGCTTTTGAGGATAGCGTGCGCAGGAAAGCAGAGAGGGCCAAATTGTCTGGGGCATTTGAAGGGGTTCCAGGAGGCAGTGAGAAGCAGCATCACTTTTCCCCGCTGGCACCTTTGCTGTGGCAGCAAAAGCTGGACGTTTTTCTTTTTTGCTCCAAACAGCGCCGAAAGTGAAAAAAGGTGCTTTTGAGAATAGCGTGCGCAGGAAAGCAGAGAGGGCCAAATTGTGTGGGGCATTTGAAGGGGTTCCAGGCGGCAGTGAGAAGCAGCATCACTTTTCCCCGCTGGCACCTTTGCTGTGGCAGCAAAAGCTGGACGTTTGTCTTTTTTGCTCCAAACAGCGCCGAAAGTGAAAAAAGGTGCTTTTGAGGACAGACTTTTCAGGAAAGCAGAGAGGACCAAACTGTGTGGGGCATTTGAAGGGGTTCCAGGAGGCAGTGAGAAGCAGCATCACTTTTCCTGCTGGCACCTTTGCTGTGGCAGCAAAAGCTGGACGTTTGTCTTTTTTGCTCCAAACAGCGCCGAAAATGAAAAAAAGTTGCTTTTGAGGATAGAGTGCGCAGGAAAGCAGAGAGGGCCAAATTGTGAGGGGCATTTGAAGGGGTTCCAGGAGGCAGTGAGAAGCAGCATCACTTTTCCCAGCTGGCACCTTTGCTGTGGCAGCAAAAGCTGGACGTTTGTCTTTTTTGCTCCAAACAGCGGCGAAAGTGAAAAAAGGTGCTTTTGAGGATAGAGTGCGCAGGAAAGCAGAGAGGGCCAAATTGTCTGGGGCATTTGAAGGGGTCCCAGGAGGCAGTGAGAAGCAGCATCACTTTTCCCCGCTGGCACCTTTGCTGTGGCAGCAAAAGCTGGACGTTTGTCTTTTTGGCTCCAAACAGCGCCGAAAGTGAAAAAAGGTGCTTTTGAGGATAGCGTGCGCAGGAAAGCAGAGAGGGCCAAATTGTGTGGGGCATTTGAAGGGGTTCCAGGAGGCAGTGAGAAGCAGCATCACTTTTCCCCGCTGGCACCTTTGCTGTGGCAGCAAAAGCTGGACGTTTGTTATTTTTGCTCCAAACAGCGCCAAAAGTGAAAAAAGGTGCTTTTGAGGATAGACTTTTCAGGAAAGCAGAGAGGGCCAAATTGTGTGGGGCATTTGAAGGGGTTCCAGGAGGCAGTGAGAAGCAGCATCACTTTTCCCCGCTGGCACCTTTGCTGTGGCAGCAAAAGCTGGACGTTTGTCTTTTTTGCTCCAAACAGCGCCGAAAGTGAAAAAAGGTGCTTTTGAGGATAGACTTTTCAGGAAAGCAGAGAGGGCCAAATTGTGTGGGGCATTTGAAGGGGTTCCAGGAGCCACTGAGGACCAGCATCACTTTTCCCCGCTGGCACCTTTACTGTGGCAGCAAAAGCTGGACGTTTGTCTTTTTTGCTCCAAACAGCGCCGAAAGTGAAAAAAGGTGCTTTTGAGGATAGACTTTTCAGGAAAGCAGAGAGGGCCAAATTGTGTGGGGCATTTGAAGGGGTTCCAGGAGGCAGTGAGAAGCAGCATCACTTTTCCTGCTGGCACCTTTGCTGTGGCAGCAAAAGCTGGACGTTTGTCTTTTTTGCTCCAAACAGCGCCGAAAGTGAAAAAAGGTGCTTTTGAGGATAGACTTTTCAGGAAAGCAGAGAGGGCCAAATTGTGTGGGGCATTTGAAGGGGTTCCAGGAGGCAGTGAGAAGCAGCATCACTTTTCCCCGCTGGCACCTTTGCTGTGGCAGCAAAAGCTGGACGTTTGTCTTATTTGCTCCAAACAGCGCCGAAAGTGAAAAAAGGTGCTTTTGAGGATAGACTTTTCAGGAAAGCAGAGAGGGCCAAATTGTGTGGGGCATTTGAAGGGGTTCCAGGAGGCAGTGAGAAGCAGCATCACTTTTCCCCGCTGGCACCTTTGCTGTGGCAGCAAAAGCTGGACGTTTGTCTTTTTGGCTCCAAACAGCGCCGAAAGTGAAAAAAGGTGCTTTTGAGGATAGCGTGCGCAGGAAAGCAGAGAGGGCCAAATTGTCTGGGGCATTTGAAGGGGTTCCAGGAGGCAGTGAAAGCAGCATCACTTTTCCCCGCTGGCACCTTTGCTGTGGCAGCAAAAGCTGGACGTTTGTCTTTTTGCTCCAAACAGCGCCGAAAGTGAAAAAAGGTGCTTTTGAGGACAGACTTTTCAGGAAAGCAGAGAGGGCCAAACTGTGTGGGGCATTTGAAGGGGTTCCAGGAGGCAGTGAGAAGCAGCATCACTTTTCCTGCTGGCACCTTTGCTGTGGCAGCAAAAGCTGGACGTTTGTCTTTTTTGCTCCAAACAGCGCCGAAAGTGAAAAAAGGTGCTTTTGAGGATAGCGTGCGCAGGAAAGCAGAGAGGGCCAAATTGTGTGGGGCATTTGAAGGGGTTCCAGGAGGCAGTGAGAAGCAGCATCACTTTTCCCCGCTGGCACCTTTGCTGTGGCAGCAAAAGCTGGACGTTTGTCTTTTTTGCTCCAAACAGCGCTGAAAGTGAAAAAAGGTGCTTTTGAGGATAGCGTGCGCAGGAAAGCAGAGAGGGCCAAATTGTGTGGGGCATTTGAAGGGGTTCCAGGAGGCAGTGAGAAGCAGCATCACTTTTCCCCGCTGGCACCTTTGCTGTGGCAGCAAAAGCTGGACGTTTGTCTTTTTTGCTCCAAACAGCGCCGAAAGTGAAAAAAGGTGCTTTTGAGGATAGACTTTTCAGGAAAGCAGAGAGGGCCAAACTGTGTGGGGCATTTGAAGGGGTTCCAGGAGGCAGTGAGAAGCAGCATCACTTTTCCCAGCTGGCACCTTTGCTGTGGCAGCAAAAGCTGGACGTTTGTCTTTTTGGCTCCAAACAGCGCCGAAAGTGAAAAAAGGTGCTTTTGAGGATAGACTTTTCAGGAAAGCAGAGAGGGCCAAATTGTGTGGGGCATTTGAAGGGGTTCCAGGAGGCAGTGAGAAGCAGCATCACTTTTCCTGCTGGCACCTTTGCTGTGGCAGCAAAAGCTGGACGTTTGTCTTTTTTGCTCCAAACAGCGCCGAAAGTGAAAAAAGGTGCTTTTGAGGATAGACTTTTCAGGAAAGCAGAGAGGGCCAAATTGTGTGGGGCATTTGAAGGGGTTCCAGGAGCCACTGAGGACCAGCATCACTTTTCCCCGCTGGCACCTTTGCTGTGGCAGCAAAAGCTGGACGTTTGTCTTTTTTGCTCCAAACAGCGCCGAAAGTGAAAAAAGGTGCTTTTGAGGATAGACTTTTCAGGAAAGCAGAGAGGGCCAAATTGTCTGGGGCATTTGAAGGGGTTCCAGGAGGCAGTGAGAAGCAGCATCACTTTTCCCCGCTGGCACCTTTGCTGTGGCAGCAAAAGCTGGACGTTTGTCTTTTTTGCTCCAAACAGCGCCGAAAGTGAAAAAAGGTGCTTTTGAGGACAGACTTTTCAGGAAAGCAGAGAGGGCCAAACTGTGTGGGGCATTTGAAGGGGTTCCAGGAGGCAGTGAGAAGCAGCATCACTTTTCCTGCTGGCACCTTTGCTGTGGCAGCAAAAGCTGGACGTTTGTCTTTTTTGCTCCAAACAGCGCCGAAAGTGAAAAAAGGTGCTTTTGAGGATGGAGTGCGCAGGAAAGCAGAGAGGGCCAAATTGTCTGGGGCATTTGAAGGGGTCCCAGGAGGCAGTGAGAAGCAGCATCACTTTTCCCCGCTGGCACCTTTGCTGTGGCAGCAAAAGCTGGACGTTTGTCTTTTTGGCTCCAAACAGCGCCGAAAGTGAAAAAAGGTGCTTTTGAGGATAGCGTGCGCAGGAAAGCAGAGAGGGCCAAATTGTGTGGGGCATTTGAAGGGGTTCCAGGAGGCAGTGAGAAGCAGCATCACTTTTCCCCGCTGGCACCTTTGCTGTGGCAGCAAAAGCTGGACGTTTGTCTTTTTTGCTCCAAACAGCGCCGAAAGTGAAAAAAGGTGCTTTTGAGGATAGCGTGCGCAGGAAAGCAGAGAGGGCCAAATTGTGTGGGGCATTTGAAGGGGTTCCAGGAGGCAGTGAGAAGCAGCATCACTTTTCCCCGCTGGCACCTTTGCTGTGGCAGCAAAAGCTGGACGTTTGTCTTTTTTGCTCCAAACAGCGCTGAAAGTGAAAAAAGGTGCTTTTGAGGATAGCGTGCGCAGGAAAGCAGAGAGGGCCAAATTGTGTGGGGCATTTGAAGGGGTTCCAGGAGGCAGTGAGAAGCAGCATCACTTTTCCCCGCTGGCACCTTTGCTGTGGCAGCAAAAGCTGGACGTTTGTCTTTTTTGCTCCAAACAGCGCCGAAAGTGAAAAAAGGTGCTTTTGAGGATAGACTTTTCAGGAAAGCAGAGAGGGCCAAACTGTGTGGGGCATTTGAAGGGGTTCCAGGAGGCAGTGAGAAGCAGCATCACTTTTCCCAGCTGGCACCTTTGCTGTGGCAGCAAAAGCTGGACGTTTGTCTTTTTTGCTCCAAACAGCGGCGAAAGTGAAAAAAGGTGCTTTTGAGGATAGAGTGCGCAGGAAAGCAGAGAGGGCCAAATTGTGTGGGGCATTTGAAGGGGTCCCAGGAGGCAGTGAGAAGCAGCATCACTTTTCCCCGCTGGCACCTTTGCTGTGGCAGCAAAAGCTGGACGTTTGTCTTTTTGCTCCAAACAGCGCCGAAAATGAAAAAAGGTGCTTTTGAGGATAGAGTGCGCAGGAAAGCAGAGAGGGCCAAATTGTGTGGGGCATTTGAAGGGGTTCCAGGAGGCAGTGAGAAGCAGCATCACTTTTCCCAGCTGGCACCTTTGCTGTGGCAGCAAAAGCTGGACGTTTGTCTTTTTGGCTCCAAACAGCGCCGAAAGTGAAAAAAGGT
Source organism: Vanellus vanellus (assembly GCF_965231255.1). Classification (NCBI taxonomy): domain Eukaryota; kingdom Metazoa; phylum Chordata; class Aves; order Charadriiformes; family Charadriidae; genus Vanellus; species Vanellus vanellus. Next base: position 80,197 of record NW_028127156.1, on the reverse strand, counting down.
GCTTTTGAGGATAGACTTTTCAGGAAAGCAGAGAGGGCCAAATTGTGTGGGGCATTTGAAGGGGTTCCAGGAGGCAGTGAGAAGCAGCATCACTTTTCCTGCTGGCACCTTTGCTGTGGCAGCAAAAGCTGGACGTTTGTCTTTTTTGCTCCAAACAGCGCCGAAAGTGAAAAAAGGTGCTTTTGAGGATAGACTTTTCAGGAAAGCAGAGAGGGCCAAATTGTGTGGGGCATTTGAAGCGGTTCCAGGAGCCACTGAGGACCAGCATCACTTTTCCCCGCTGGCACCTTTGCTGTGGCAGCAAAAGCTGGACGTTTGTCTTTTTTGCTCCAAACAGCGCCGAAAGTGAAAAAAGGTGCTTTTGAGGATAGACTTTTCAGGAAAGCAGAGAGGGCCAAATTGTCTGGGGCATTTGAAGGGGTTCCAGGAGGCAGTGAGAAGCAGCATCACTTTTCCCCGCTGGCACCTTTGCTGTGGCAGCAAAAGCTGGACGTTTGTCTTTTTTGCTCCAAACAGCGCCGAAAGTGAAAAAAAGGTGCTTTTGAGGACAGACTTTTCAGGAAAGCAGAGAGGGCCAAACTGTGTGGGGCATTTGAAGGGGTTCCAGGAGGCAGTGAGAAGCAGCATCACTTTTCCTGCTGGCACCTTTGCTGTGGCAGCAAAAGCTGGACGTTTGTCTTTTTTGCTCCAAACAGCGCCGAAATGAAAAAAGTTGCTTTTGAGGATAGAGTGCGCAGGAAAGCAGAGAGGGCCAAATTGTGTGGGGCATTTGAAGGGGTTCCAGGAGGCAGTGAGAAGCAGCATCACTTTTCCCCGCTGGCACCTTTGCTGTGGCAGCAAAAGCTGGACGTTTGTCTTTTTTGCTCCAAACAGCGCCGAAAGTGAAAAAAGGTGCTTTTGAGGATAGCGTGCGCAGGAAAGCAGAGAGGGCCAAATTGTGTGGGGCATTTGAAGGGGTTCCAGGAGGCAGTGAGAAGCAGCATCACTTTTCCCCGCTGGCACCTTTGCTGTGGCAGCAAAAGCTGGACGTTTGTCTTTTTTGCTCCAAACAGCGCTGAAAGTGAAAAAAGGTGCTTTTGAGGATAGCGTGCGCAGGAAAGCAGAGAGGGCCAAATTGTGTGGGGCATTTGAAGGGGTTCCAGGAGGCAGTGAGAAGCAGCATCACTTTTCCCCGCTGGCACCTTTGCTGTGGCAGCAAAAGCTGGACGTTTGTCTTTTTTGCTCCAAACAGCGCCGAAAGTGAAAAAAGGTGCTTTTGAGGATAGACTTTTCAGGAAAGCAGAGAGGGCCAAACTGTGTGGGGCATTTGAAGGGGTTCCAGGAGGCAGTGAGAAGCAGCATCACTTTTCCCAGCTGGCACCTTTGCTGTGGCAGCAAAAGCTGGACGTTTGTCTTTTTTGCTCCAAACAGCGGCGAAAGTGAAAAAAGGTGCTTTTGAGGATAGAGTGCGCAGGAAAGCAGAGAGGGCCAAATTGTGTGGGGCATTTGAAGGGGTCCCAGGAGGCAGTGAGAAGCAGCATCACTTTTCCCCGCTGGCACCTTTGCTGTGGCAGCAAAAGCTGGACGTTTGTCTTTTTTGCTCCAAACAGCGCCGAAAATGAAAAAAGTTGCTTTTGAGGATAGAGTGCGCAGGAAAGCAGAGAGGGCCAAATTGTGTGGGGCATTTGAAGGGGTTCCAGGAGGCAGTGAGAAGCAGCATCACTTTTCCCAGCTGGCACCTTTGCTGTGGCAGCAAAAGCTGGACGTTTGTCTTTTTGGCTCCAAACAGCGCCGAAAAGTGAAAAAAGGTGCTTTTGAGGATAGACTTTGCAGGAAAGCAGAGAGGGCCAAATTGTGTGGGGCATTTGAAGGGGTTCCAGGAGGCAGTGAGAAGCAGCATCACTTTTCCTGCTGGCACCTTTGCTGTGGCAGCAAAAGCTGGACGTTTGTCTTTTTGCTCCAAACAGCGCCGAAAGTGAAAAAAGGTGCTTTTGAGGATAGACTTTTCAGGAAAGCAGAGAGGGCCAAATTGTGTGGGGCATTTGAAGCGGTTCCAGGAGCCACTGAGGACCAGCATCACTTTTCCCCGCTGGCACCTTTGCTGTGGCAGCAAAAGCTGGACGTTTGTCTTTTTTGCTCCAAACAGCGCCGAAAGTGAAAAAAGGTGCTTTTGAGGATAGACTTTTCAGGAAAGCAGAGAGGGCCAAATTGTCTGGGGCATTTGAAGGGGTTCCAGGAGCCACTGAGGACCAGCATCACTTTTCCCCGCTGGCACCTTTGCTGTGGCAGCAAAAGCTGGACGTTTGTCTTTTTTGCTCCAAACAGCGCCGAAAGTGAAAAAAGGTGCTTTTGAGGATAGACTTTTCAGGAAAGCAGAGAGGGCCAAATTGTCTGGGGCATTTGAAGGGGTTCCAGGAGGCAGTGAGAAGCAGCATCACTTTTCCCCGCTGGCACCTTTGCTGTGGCAGCAAAAGCTGGACGTTTGTCTTTTTTGCTCCAAACAGCGCCGAAAGTGAAAAAAGGTGCTTTTGAGGACAGACTTTTCAGGAAAGCAGAGAGGGCCAAACTGTGTGGGGCATTTGAAGGGGTTCCAGGAGGCAGTGAGAAGCAGCATCACTTTTCCTGCTGGCACCTTTGCTGTGGCAGCAAAAGCTGGACGTTTGTCTTTTTTGCTCCAAACAGCGCCGAAAGTGAAAAAAGGTGCTTTTGAGGATGGAGTGCGCAGGAAAGCAGAGAGGGCCAAATTGTCTGGGGCATTTGAAGGGGTCCCAGGAGGCAGTGAGAAGCAGCATCACTTTTCCCCGCTGGCACCTTTGCTGTGGCAGCAAAAGATGGACGTTTGTCTTTTTGGCTCCAAACAGCGCCGAAAGTGAAAAAAGGTGCTTTTGAGGATAGCGTGCGCAGGAAAGCAGAGAGGGCCAAATTGTGTGGGGCATTTGAAGGGGTTCCAGGAGGCAGTGAGAAGCAGCATCACTTTTCCCCGCTGGCACCTTTGCTGTGGCAGCAAAAGCTGGACGTTTGTCTTTTTTGCTCCAAACAGCGCCGAAAGTGAAAAAAGGTGCTTTTGAGGATAGCGTGCGCAGGAAAGCAGAGAGGGCCAAATTGTGTGGGGCATTTGAAGGGGTTCCAGGAGGCAGTGAGAAGCAGCATCACTTTTCCCCGCTGGCACCTTTGCTGTGGCAGCAAAAGCTGGACGTTTGTCTTTTTTGCTCCAAACAGCGCTGAAAGTGAAAAAAGGTGCTTTTGAGGATAGCGTGCGCAGGAAAGCAGAGAGGGCCAAATTGTGTGGGGCATTTGAAGGGGTTCCAGGAGGCAGTGAGAAGCAGCATCACTTTTCCCCGCTGGCACCTTTGCTGTGGCAGCAAAAGCTGGACGTTTGTCTTTTTTGCTCCAAACAGCGCCGAAAGTGAAAAAAGGTGCTTTTGAGGATAGACTTTTCAGGAAAGCAGAGAGGGCCAAACTGTGTGGGGCATTTGAAGGGGTTCCAGGAGGCAGTGAGAAGCAGCATCACTTTTCCCAGCTGGCACCTTTGCTGTGGCAGCAAAAGCTGGACGTTTGTCTTTTTTGCTCCAAACAGCGGCGAAAGTGAAAAAAGGTGCTTTTGAGGATAGAGTGCGCAGGAAAGCAGAGAGGGCCAAATTGTGTGGGGCATTTGAAGGGGTCCCAGGAGGCAGTGAGAAGCAGCATCACTTTTCCCCGCTGGCACCTTTGCTGTGGCAGCAAAAGCTGGACGTTTGTCTTTTTTGCTCCAAACAGCGCCGAAAATGAAAAAAGTTGCTTTTGAGGATAGAGTGCGCAGGAAAGCAGAGAGGGCCAAATTGTGTGGGGCATTTGAAGGGGTTCCAGGAGGCAGTGAGAAGCAGCATCACTTTTCCCAGCTGGCACCTTTGCTGTGGCAGCAAAAGCTGGACGTTTGTCTTTTTGGCTCCAAACAGCGCCGAAAGTGAAAAAAGGTGCTTTTGAGGATAGACTTTTCAGGAAAGCAGAGAGGGCCAAATTGTGTGGGGCATTTGAAGGGGTTCCAGGAGGCAGTGAGAAGCAGCATCACTTTTCCTGCTGGCACCTTTGCTGTGGCAGCAAAAGCTGGACGTTTGTCTTTTTTGCTCCAAACAGCGCCGAAAGTGAAAAAAGGTGCTTTTGAGGATAGACTTTTCAGGAAAGCAGAGAGGGCCAAATTGTGTGGGGCATTTGAAGCGGTTCCAGGAGCCACTGAGGACCAGCATCACTTTTCCCCGCTGGCACCTTTGCTGTGGCAGCAAAAGCTGGACGTTTGTCTTTTTTGCTCCAAACAGCGCCGAAAGTGAAAAAAGGTGCTTTTGAGGATAGACTTTTCAGGAAAGCAGAGAGGGCCAAATTGTCTGGGGCATTTGAAGGGGTTCCAGGAGGCAGTGAGAAGCAGCATCACTTTTCCCCGCTGGCACCTTTGCTGTGGCAGCAAAAGCTGGACGTTTGTCTTTTTTGCTCCAAACAGCGCCGAAAGTGAAAAAAGGTGCTTTTGAGGACAGACTTTTCAGGAAAGCAGAGAGGGCCAAACTGTGTGGGGCATTTGAAGGGGTTCCAGGAGGCAGTGAGAAGCAGCATCACTTTTCCTGCTGGCACCTTTGCTGTGGCAGCAAAAGCTGGACGTTTGTCTTTTTTGCTCCAAACAGCGCCGAAAATGAAAAAAGTTGCTTTTGAGGATAGAGTGCGCAGGAAAGCAGAGAGGGCCAAATTGTGTGGGGCATTTGAAGGGGTTCCAGGAGGCAGTGAGAAGCAGCATCACTTTTCCCCGCTGGCACCTTTGCTGTGGCAGCAAAAGCTGGACGTTTGTCTTTTTTGCTCCAAACAGCGCCGAAAGTGAAAAAAGGTGCTTTTGAGGATAGCGTGCGCAGGAAAGCAGAGAGGGCCAAATTGTGTGGGGCATTTGAAGGGGTTCCAGGAGGCAGTGAGAAGCAGCATCACTTTTCCCCGCTGGCACCTTTGCTGTGGCAGCAAAAGCTGGACGTTTGTCTTTTTTGCTCCAAACAGCGCTGAAAGTGAAAAAAGGTGCTTTTGAGGATAGCGTGCGCAGGAAAGCAGAGAGGGCCAAATTGTGTGGGGCATTTGAAGGGGTTCCAGGAGGCAGTGAGAAGCAGCATCACTTTTCCCCGCTGGCACCTTTGCTGTGGCAGCAAAAGCTGGACGTTTGTCTTTTTTGCTCCAAACAGCGCCGAAAGTGAAAAAAGGTGCTTTTGAGGATAGACTTTTCAGGAAAGCAGAGAGGGCCAAACTGTGTGGGGCATTTGAAGGGGTTCCAGGAGGCAGTGAGAAGCAGCATCACTTTTCCCAGCTGGCACCTTTGCTGTGGCAGCAAAAGCTGGACGTTTGTCTTTTTTGCTCCAAACAGCGGCGAAAGTGAAAAAAGGTGCTTTTGAGGATAGAGTGCGCAGGAAAGCAGAGAGGGCCAAATTGTGTGGGGCATTTGAAGGGGTCCCAGGAGGCAGTGAGAAGCAGCATCACTTTTCCCCGCTGGCACCTTTGCTGTGGCAGCAAAAGCTGGACGTTTGTCTTTTTTGCTCCAAACAGCGCCGAAAATGAAAAAAGTTGCTTTTGAGGATAGAGTGCGCAGGAAAGCAGAGAGGGCCAAATTGTGTGGGGCATTTGAAGGGGTTCCAGGAGGCAGTGAGAAGCAGCATCACTTTTCCCAGCTGGCACCTTTGCTGTGGCAGCAAAAGCTGGACGTTTGTCTTTTTGGCTCCAAACAGCGCCGAAAGTGAAAAAAGGTGCTTTTGAGGATAGACTTTTCAGGAAAGCAGAGAGGGCCAAATTGTGTGGGGCATTTGAAGGGGTTCCAGGAGGCAGTGAGAAGCAGCATCACTTTTCCTGCTGGCACCTTTGCTGTGGCAGCAAAAGCTGGACGTTTGTCTTTTTTGCTCCAAACAGCGCCGAAAGTGAAAAAAGGTGCTTTTGAGGATAGACTTTTCAGGAAAGCAGAGAGGGCCAAATTGTGTGGGGCATTTGAAGCGGTTCCAGGAGCCACTGAGGACCAGCATCACTTTTCCCCGCTGGCACCTTTGCTGTGGCAGCAAAAGCTGGACGTTTGTCTTTTTTGCTCCAAACAGCGCCGAAAGTGAAAAAAGGTGCTTTTGAGGATAGACTTTTCAGGAAAGCAGAGAGGGCCAAATTGTCTGGGGCATTTGAAGGGGTTCCAGGAGGCAGTGAGAAGCAGCATCACTTTTCCCCGCTGGCACCTTTGCTGTGGCAGCAAAAGCTGGACGTTTGTCTTTTTTGCTCCAAACAGCGCCGAAAGTGAAAAAAGGTGCTTTTGAGGACAGACTTTTCAGGAAAGCAGAGAGGGCCAAACTGTGTGGGGCATTTGAAGGGGTTCCAGGAGGCAGTGAGAAGCAGCATCACTTTTCCTGCTGGCACCTTTGCTGTGGCAGCAAAAGCTGGACGTTTGTCTTTTTTGCTCCAAACAGCGCCGAAAATGAAAAAAGTTGCTTTTGAGGATAGAGTGCGCAGGAAAGCAGAGAGGGCCAAATTGTGTGGGGCATTTGAAGGGGTTCCAGGAGGCAGTGAGAAGCAGCATCACTTTTCCCAGCTGGCACCTTTGCTGTGGCAGCAAAAGCTGGACGTTTGTCTTTTTTGCTCCAAACAGCGGCGAAAGTGAAAAAAGGTGCTTTTGAGGATAGAGTGCGCAGGAAAGCAGAGAGGGCCAAATTGTGTGGGGCATTTGAAGGGGTCCCAGGAGGCAGTGAGAAGCAGCATCACTTTTCCCCGCTGGCACCTTTGCTGTGGCAGCAAAAGCTGGACGTTTGTCTTTTTGGCTCCAAACAGCGCCGAAAGTGAAAAAAGGTGCTTTTGAGGATAGCGTGCGCAGGAAAGCAGAGAGGGCCAAATTGTGTGGGGCATTTGAAGGGGTTCCAGGAGGCAGTGAGAAGCAGCATCACTTTTCCCCGCTGGCACCTTTGCTGTGGCAGCAAAAGCTGGACGTTTGTCTTTTTTGCTCCAAACAGCGCCGAAAATGAAAAAAGTTGCTTTTGAGGATAGAGTGCGCAGGAAAGCAGAGAGGGCCAAATTGTATGGGGCATTTGAAGGGGTTCCAGGAGGCAGTGAGAAGCAGCATCACTTTTCCCAGCTGGCACCTTTGCTGTGGCAGCAAAAGCTGGACGTTTGTCTTTTTTGCTCCAAACAGCGCCGAAAGTGAAAAAAGGTGCTTTTGAGGATAGAGTGCGCAGGAAAGCAGAGAGGGCCAAATTGTGTGGGGCATTTGAAGGGGTTCCAGGAGGCAGTGAGAAGCAGCATCACTTTTCCCCGCTGGCACCTTTGCTGTGGCAGCAAAAGCTGGACGTTTGTCTTTTTGGCTCCAAACAGCGCCGAAAGTGAAAAAAGGTGCTTTTGAGGATAGCGTGCGCAGGAAAGCAGAGAGGGCCAAATTGTCTGGGGCATTTGAAGGGGTTCCAGGAGGCAGTGAGAAGCAGCATCACTTTTCCCCGCTGGCACCTTTGCTGTTGCAGCAAAAGCTGGACGTTTGTCTTTTTTGCTCCAAACAGCGCCGAAAATGAAAAAAGTTGCTTTTGAGGATAGAGTGCGCAGGAAAGCAGAGAGGGCCAAATTGTGTGGGGCATTTGAAGGGGTTGCAGGAGGCAGTGAGAAGCAGCATCACTTTTCCCCGCTGGCACCTTTGCTGTGGCAGCAAAAGCTGGACGTTTGTCTTTTTTGCTCCAAACAGCGCCGAAAGTGAAAAAAGGTGCTTTTGAGGATAGACTTTTCAGGAAAGCAGAGAGGGCCAAATTGTGTGGGGCATTTGAAGGGGTTCCAGGAGGCAGTGAGAAGCAGCATCACTTTTCCCCGCTGGCACCTTTGCTGTGGCAGCAAAAGCTGGACGTTTGTCTTTTTTGCTCCAAACAGCGCCGAAAATGAAAACAGGTGCTTTTGAGGATGGACTGCGTAGGAAAGCAGAGAGGGCCAAATTGTCTGGGGCATTTGAAGGGGTTCCAGGAGGCAGTGAGAAGCAGCATCACTTTTCCCCGCTGGCACCTTTGCTGTGGCAGCAAAAGCTGGACGTTTGTCTTTTTTGCTCCAAACAGCGCCGAAAGTGAAAAAAGGTGCTTTTGAGGATAGAGTGCGCAGGAAAGCAGAGAGGGCCAAATTGTGTGGGGCATTTGAAGGGGTTGCAGGAGGCAGTGAGAAGCAGCATCACTTTTCCCCGCTGGCACCTTTGCTGTGGCAGCAAAAGCTGGACGTTTGTCTTTTTTGCTCCAAACAGCGCCGAAAGTGAAAAAAGTTGCTTTTGAGGATAGACTTTTCAGGAAAGCAGAGAGGGCCAAATTGTGTGGGGCATTTGAAGGGGTTCCAGGAGGCAGTGAGAAGCAGCATCACTTTTCCTGCTGGCACCTTTGCTGTGGCAGCAAAATCTGGACGTTTGTCTTTTTTGCTCCAAACAGCGCCGAAAGTGAAAAAAGATGCTTTTGAGGATAGAGTGCGCAGGAAAGCAGAGAGGGCCAAATTGTGTGGGGCATTTGAAGGGGTTCCAGGAGGCAGTGAGAAGCAGCATCACTTTTCCCCGCTGGCACCTTTGCTGTGGCAGCAAAAGCTGGACGTTTGTCTTTTTTGCTCCAAACAGCGCCGAAAATGAAAACAGGTGCTTTTGAGGATGGACTGCGTAGGAAAGCAGAGAGGGCCAAATTGTCTGGGGCATTTGAAGGGGTTCCAGGAGGCAGTGAGAAGCAGCATCACTTTTCCCCGCTGGCACCTTTGCTGTGGCAGCAAAAGCTGGACGTTTGTCTTTTTTGCTCCAAACAGCGCCGAAAGTGAAAAAAGGTGCTTTTGAGGATGGAGTGCGCAGGAAAGCAGAGAGGGCCAAATTGTGTGGGGCATTTGAAGGGGTTCCAGGAGGCAGTGAGAAGCAGCATCACTTTTCCCCGCTGGCACCTTTGCTGTGGCAGCAAAAGCTGGACGTTTGTCTTTTTTGCTCCAAACAGCGCCGAAAGTGAAAAAAGGTGCTTTTGAGGATAGAGTGCGCAGGAAAGCAGAGAGGGCCAAATTGTCTGGGGCATTTGAAGGGGTCCCAGGAGGCAGTGAGAAGCAGCATCACTTTTCCCCGCTGGCACCTTTGCTGTGGCAGCAAAAGCTGGACGTTTGTCTTTTTGGCTCCAAACAGCGCCGAAAGTGAAAAAAGGTGCTTTTGAGGAAAGCGTGCGCAGGAAAGCAGAGAGGGCCAAATTGTGTGGGGCATTTGAAGGGGTTCCAGGAGGCAGTGAGAAGCAGCATCACTTTTCCCCGCTGGCACCTTTGCTGTGGCAGCAAAAGCTGGACGTTTGTCTTTTTTGCTCCAAACAGCGCCGAAAGTGAAAAAAGTTGCTTTTGAGGATAGAGTGCGCAGGAAAGCAGAGAGGGCCAAATTGTCTGGGCATTTGAAGGGGTTCCAGGAGGCAGTGAGAAGCAGCATCACTTTTCCTGCTGGCACCTTTGCTGTGGCAGCAAAAGCTGGACGTTTGTCTTTTTTGCTCCAAACAGCGCCGAAAGTGAAAAAAGGTGCTTTTGAGGATAGAGTGCGCAGGAAAGCAGAGAGGGCCAAATTGTGTGGGGCATTTGAAGGGGTTCCAGGAGGCAGTGAGAAGCAGCATCACTTTTCCCCGCTGGCACCTTTGCTGTGGCAGCAAAAGCTGGACGTTTGTCTTTTTTGATCCAAACAGCGCCGAAAATGAAAACAGGTGTTTTTGAGGATGGACTGCGCAGGAAAGCAGAGAGGGCCAAATTGTGTGGGGCATTTGAAGGGGTCCCAGGAGGCAGTGAGAAGCAGCATCACTTTTCCCCGCTGGCACCTTTGCTGTGGCAGCAAAAGCTGGACGTTTGTCTTTTTTGCTCCAAACAGCGCCGAAAGTGAAAAAAGGTGCTTTTGAGGATAGCGTGCGCAGGAAAGCAGAGAGGGCCAAATTGTGTGGGGCATTTGAAGGGGTTCCAGGAGGCAGTGAGAAGCAGCATCACTTTTCCCCGCTGGCACCTTTGCTGTGGCAGCAAAAGCTGGACGTTTGTCTTTTTTGCTCCAAACAGCGCCGAAAATGAAAAAAGTTGCTTTTGAGGATAGAGTGCGCAGGAAAGCAGAGAGGGCCAAATTGTGTGGGGCATTTGAAGGGGTTCCAGGAGGCAGTGAGAAGCAGCATCACTTTTCCCCGCTGGCACCTTTGCTGTGGCAGCAAAAGCTGGACGTTTGTCTTTTTTGCTCCAAACAGCGCCGAAAGTGAAAAAAGGTGCTTTTGAGGATAGAGTGCGCAGGAAAGCAGAGAGGGCCAAATTGTGTGGGGCATTTGAAGGGGTTCCAGGAGGCAGTGAGAAGCAGCATCACTTTTCCCCGCTGGCACCTTTGCTGTGGCAGCAAAAGCTGGACGTTTGTCTTTTTTGCTCCAAACAGCGCCGAAAGTGAAAAAAGGTGCTTTTGAGGATAGAGTGCGCAGGAAAGCAGAGAGGGCCAAATTGTGTGGGGCATTTGAAGGGGTTCCAGGAGGCAGTGAGAAGCAGCATCACTTTTCCCCGCTGGCACCTTTGCTGTGGCAGCAAAAGCTGGACGTTTGTCTTTTTTGCTCCAAACAGCGCCGAAAGTGAAAAAAGGTGCTTTTGAGGATAGCGTGCGCAGGAAAGCAGAGAGGGCCAAATTGTCTGGGGCATTTGAAGGGGTTCCAGGAGGCAGTGAGAAGCAGCATCACTTTTCCCCGCTGGCACCTTTGCTGTGGCAGCAAAAGCTGGACGTTTGTCTTTTTTGCTCCAAACAGCGCCGAAAGTGAAAAAAGGTGCTTTTGAGGATAGAGTGCGCAGGAAAGCAGAGAGGGCCAAATTGTCTGGGGCATTTGAAGGGGTTCCAGGAGGCAGTGAGAAGCAGCATCACTTTTCCTGCTGGCACCTTTGCTGTGGCAGCAAAAGCTGGACGTTTGTCTTTTTTGCTCCAAACAGCGCCGAAAGTGAAAAAAGGTGCTTTTGAGGATAGAGTGCGCAGGAAAGCAGAGAGGGCCAAATTGTGTGGGGCATTTGAAGGGGTTCCAGGAGGCAGTGAGAAGCAGCATCACTTTTCCCCGCTGGCACCTTTGCTGTGGCAGCAAAAGCTGGACGTTTGTCTTTTTTGCTCCAAACAGCGCCGAAAATGAAAACAGGTGCTTTTGAGGATGGACGGCGTAGGAAAGCAGAGAGGGCCAAATTGTCTGGGGCATTTGAAGGGGTTCCAGGAGGCAGTGAGAAGCAGCATCACTTTTCCCCGCTGGCACCTTTGCTGTGGCAGCAAAAGCTGGACGTTTGTCTTTTTTGCTCCAAACAGCGCCGAAAGTGAAAAAAGGTGCTTTTGAGGATAGAGTGCGCAGGAAAGCAGAGAGGGCCAAATTGTGTGGGGCATTTGAAGGGGTTCCAGGAGGCAGTGAGGACCAGCATCACTTTTCCCCGCTGGCACCTTTGCTGTGGCAGCAAAAGCTGGACGTTTGTCTTTTTTGCTCCAAACAGCGCCGAAAGTGAAAAAAGGTGCTTTTGAGGATAGAGTGCGCAGGAAAGCAGAGAGGGCCAAATTGTGTGGGGCATTTGAAGGGGTTGCAGGAGGCAGTGAGAAGCAGCATCACTTTTCCCCGCTGGCACCTTTGCTGTGGCAGCAAAAGCTGGACGTTTGTCTTTTTTGCTCCAAACAGCGCCGAAAGTGAAAAAAGTTGCTTTTGAGGATAGACTTTTCAGGAAAGCAGAGAGGGCCAAATTGTGTGGGGCATTTGAAGGGGTTCCAGGAGGCAGTGAGAAGCAGCATCACTTTTCCTGCTGGCACCTTTGCTGTGGCAGCAAAATCTGGACGTTTGTCTTTTTTGCTCCAAACAGCGCCGAAAGTGAAAAAAGGTGCTTTTGAGGATAGAGTGCGCAGGAAAGCAGAGAGGGCCAAATTGTGTGGGGCATTTGAAGGGGTTCCAGGAGGCAGTGAGAAGCAGCATCACTTTTCCCCGCTGGCACCTTTGCTGTGGCAGCAAAAGCTGGACGTTTGTCTTTTTTGCTCCAAACAGCGCCGAAAATGAAAACAGGTGCTTTTGAGGATGGACTGCGTAGGAAAGCAGAGAGGGCCAAATTGTCTGGGGCATTTGAAGGGGTTCCAGGAGGCAGTGAGAAGCAGCATCACTTTTCCCCGCTGGCACCTTTGCTGTGGCAGCAAAAGCTGGACGTTTGTCTTTTTTGCTCCAAACAGCGCCGAAAGTGAAAAAAGGTGCTTTTGAGGATGGAGTGCGCAGGAAAGCAGAGAGGGCCAAATTGTGTGGGGCATTTGAAGGGGTTCCAGGAGGCAGTGAGAAGCAGCATCACTTTTCCCCGCTGGCACCTTTGCTGTGGCAGCAAAAGCTGGACGTTTGTCTTTTTTGCTCCAAACAGCGCCGAAAGTGAAAAAAGATGCTTTTGAGGATAGAGTGCGCAGGAAAGCAGAGAGGGCCAAATTGTCTGGGGCATTTGAAGGGGTCCCAGGAGGCAGTGAGAAGCAGCATCACTTTTCCCCGCTGGCACCTTTGCTGTGGCAGCAAAAGCTGGACGTTTGTCTTTTTTGCTCCAAACAGCGCCGAAAGTGAAAAAAGTTGCTTTTGAGGATAGACTTTTCAGGAAAGCAGAGAGGGCCAAATTGTGTGGGGCATTTGAAGGGGTTCCAGGAGGCAGTGAGAAGCAGCATCACTTTTCCTGCTGGCACCTTTGCTGTGGCAGCAAAATCTGGACGTTTGTCTTTTTTGCTCCAAACAGCGCCGAAAGTGAAAAAAGGTGCTTTTGAGGATAGAGTGCGCAGGAAAGCAGAGAGGGCCAAATTGTGTGGGGCATTTGAAGGGGTTCCAGGAGGCAGTGAGAAGCAGCATCACTTTTCCCCGCTGGCACCTTTGCTGTGGCAGCAAAAGCTGGACGTTTGTCTTTTTTGCTCCAAACAGCGCCGAAAATGAAAACAGGTGCTTTTGAGGATGGACTGCGTAGGAAAGCAGAGAGGGCCAAATTGTCTGGGGCATTTGAAGGGGTTCCAGGAGGCAGTGAGAAGCAGCATCACTTTTCCCCGCTGGCACCTTTGCTGTGGCAGCAAAAGCTGGACGTTTGTCTTTTTTGCTCCAAACAGCGCCGAAAGTGAAAAAAGGTGCTTTTGAGGATGGAGTGCGCAGGAAAGCAGAGAGGGCCAAATTGTGTGGGGCATTTGAAGGGGTTCCAGGAGGCAGTGAGAAGCAGCATCACTTTTCCCCGCTGGCACCTTTGCTGTGGCAGCAAAAGCTGGACGTTTGTCTTTTTTGCTCCAAACAGCGCCGAAAGTGAAAAAAGATGCTTTTGAGGATAGAGTGCGCAGGAAAGCAGAGAGGGCCAAATTGTCTGGGGCATTTGAAGGGGTCCCAGGAGGCAGTGAGAAGCAGCATCACTTTTCCCCGCTGGCACCTTTGCTGTGGCAGCAAAAGCTGGACGTTTGTCTTTTTTGCTCCAAACAGCGCCGAAAGTGAAAAAAGATGCTTTTGAGGATAGAGTGCGCAGGAAAGCAGAGAGGGCCAAATTGTCTGGGGCATTTGAAGGGGTCCCAGGAGGCAGTGAGAAGCAGCATCACTTTTCCCCGCTGGCACCTTTGCTGTGGCAGCAAAAGCTGGACGTTTGTCTTTTTTGCTCCAAACAGCGCCGAAAGTGAAAAAAGTTGCTTTTGAGGATAGACTTTTCAGGAAAGCAGAGAGGGCCAAATTGTGTGGGGCATTTGAAGGGGTTCCAGGAGGCAGTGAGAAGCAGCATCACTTTTCCTGCTGGCACCTTTGCTGTGGCAGCAAAATCTGGACGTTTGTCTTTTTTGCTCCAAACAGCGCCGAAAGTGAAAAAAGGTGCTTTTGAGGATAGAGTGCGCAGGAAAGCAGAGAGGGCCAAATTGTGTGGGGCATTTGAAGGGGTTCCAGGAGGCAGTGAGAAGCAGCATCACTTTTCCCCGCTGGCACCTTTGCTGTGGCAGCAAAAGCTGGACGTTTGTCTTTTTTGCTCCAAACAGCGCCGAAAATGAAAACAGGTGCTTTTGAGGATGGACTGCGTAGGAAAGCAGAGAGGGCCAAATTGTGTGGGGCATTTGAAGGGGTTCCAGGAGGCAGTGAGAAGCAGCATCACTTTTCCCCGCTGGCACCTTTGCTGTGGCAGCAAAAGCTGGACGTTTGTCTTTTTTGCTCCAAACAGCGCCGAAAGTGAAAAAAGGTGCTTTTGAGGATAGACTTTTCAGGAAGGCAGAGAGGGCCAAATTGTGTGGGGCATTTGAAGGGGTTCCAGGAGGCAGTGAGGACCAGCATCACTTTTCCCCGCTGGCACCTTTGCTGTGGCAGCAAAAGCTGGACGTTTGTCTTTTTTGCTCCAAACAGCGCCGAAAGTGAAAAAAGAATCTTTTGAGGATAGAGTGCGCAGGAAAGCAGAGAGGGCCAAATTGTGTGGGGCATTTGAAGGGGTTCCAGGAGGCAGTGAGAAGCAGCATCACTTTTCCCCGCTGGCACCTTTGCTGTGGCAGCAAAAGCTGGACGTTTGTCTTTTTTGCTCCAAACAGCGCCGTAAGTGAAAAAAGGTGCTTTTGAGGATAGACTTTTCAGGAAAGCAGAGAGGGCCAAATTGTGTGGGGCATTTGAAGGGGTTCCAGGAGGCAGTGAGAAGCAGCATCACTTTTCCCCGCTGGCACCTTTGCTGTGGCTGCAAAAGCTGGACGTTTGTCTTTTTGGCTCCAAACAGCGCCGAAAGTGAAAAAAGGTGCTTTTGAGGATAGCGTGCGCAGGAAAGCAGAGAGGGCCAAATTGTGTGGGGCATTTGAAGCGGTTCCAGGAGCCACTGAGGACCAGCATCCCTTTTCTCCGCTGGCACCTTTGCTGTGGCAGCAAAAGCTGGACGTTTGTCTTTTTTGCTCCAAACAGCGCCGAAAGTGAAAAAAGGTGCTTTTGAGGATAGCGTGCGCAGGAAAGCAGAGAGGGCCAAATTGTGTGGGGCATTTGAAGGGGTTCCAGGAGGCAGTGAGAAGCAGCATCACTTTTCCCCGCTGGCACCTTTGCTGTGGCAGCAAAAGCTGGACGTTTGTCTTTTTTGCTCCAAACAGCGCCGAAAGTGAAAACAGGTGCTTTTGAGGATAGAGTGCGCAGGAAAGCAGAGAGGGCCAAATTGTCTGGGGCATTTGAAGGGCTTCCAGGAGCCAGTGAAAAGCAGCATCACTTTTCCTGCTGGCACCTTTGCTGTGGCAACAAAAGCTGGACGTTTGTCTTTTTTGCTCCAAACAGCGCCGAAAGTGAAAAAAGGTTCTTTTGAGGATAGACTTTTCAGGAAAGTAGAGAGGGCCAAATTGTGTGGGGCATTTGAAGGGGTTCCAGGAGGCAGTGAGAAGCAGCATCACTTTTCCCCGCTGGCACCTTTGCTGTGGCAGCAAAAGCTGGACATTTGTCTTTTTTGCTCCAAACAGCGCCGAAAGTGAAAAAAGGTGCTTTTGAGGATAGCGTGCGCAGGAAAGCAGAGAGGGCCAAATTGTGTGGGGCATTTGAAGGGGTTCCAGGAGGCAGTGAGGACCAGCATCACTTTTCCCCGCTGGCACCTTTGCTGTGGCAGCAAAAGCTGGACGTTTGTCTTATTTTGCTCCAAACAGCGGCGAAAGTGAAAAAAGGTGCTTTTAAGCATAGAGTGCGCAGGAAAGCAGAGAGGGCCAAATTGTGTGGGGCATTTGAAGGGGTTCCAGGAGGCAGTGAGAAGCAGCATCACTTTTCCCCGCTGGCACCTTTGCTGTGGCAGCAAAAGCTGGACGTTTGTCTTTTTTGCTCCAAACAGCGCCGAAAGTGAAAAAAGGTGCTTTTGAGGATAGACTTTTCAGGAAAGCAGAGAGGGCCAAATTGTCTGGGGCATTTGAAGGGGTTCCAGGAGCCAGTTAGGACTAGCATCACTTTTCCCCGCTGGCACCTTTGCTGTGGCAGCAAAAGCTGGACGTTTGTCTTTTTTGCTTCAAACAGCGCCGAAAGTGAAAAAAGGTGCTTTTGAAAATAGCGTGCGCAGGAAAGCAGAGAGGGCCAAATTGTGTGGGGCATTTGAAGGGGTTCCAGGAGGCAGTGAGAAGCAGCATCACTTTTCCCCGCTGGCACCTTTGCTGTGGCAGCAAAAGCTGGACGTTTGTCTTTTTTGCTCCAAACAGCGCCGAAAGTGAAAAAAGGTGCTTTTGAGGATAGACTTTTCAGGAAAGCAGAGAGGGCCAAATTGTCTGGGGCATTTGAAGGGGTTCCAGGAGGCAGTGAGGACCAGCATCACTTTTCCCCGCTGGCACCTTTGCTGTGGCAGCAAAAGCTGGACGTTTTTCTTTTTTGCTCCGGAGGGCGCCGAAAGTGAAAACAGGTGCTTTTGAGGATGGAGTGCGCAGGAAAGCAGAGAGGGCCAAAATGTGTGGGGCATTTGATGGGGTTCCAGGAGGCAGTGAGAAGCAGCATGACTTTTCCCCGCTGGCACCTTTGCTGTGGCAGCAAAAGCTGGACATTTGTCTTTTTTGCTCCAAACAGCGCCGAAAGTGAAAAAAGGTGCTTTTGAGGATAGACTTTTCAGGAAAGCAGAGAGGGCCAAATTGTGTGGGGCATTTGAAGGGGTTCCAGGAGGCAGTGAGAAGCAGCATCACTTTTCCCCGCTGACACCTTTGCTGTGGCAGCAAAAGCTGGACGTTTGTCTTTTTTGCTCCAAACAGCGCCGAAAGTGAAAAAAGGTGCTTTTGAGGATAGCGTGCGCAGGAAAGCAGAGAGGGCCAAATTGTCTGGGGCATTTGAAGGGGTTCCAGGAGGCAGTGAGAAGCAGCATCACTTTTCCCCGCTGGCACCTTTGCTGTGGCAGCAAAAGCTGGACGTTTGTCTTTTTTGCTCCAAACAGCGCCGAAAGTGAAAAAAGGTGCTTTTGAGGATAGCGTGCGCAGGAAAGCAGAGAGGGCCAAATTGTGTGGGGCATTTGAAGGGGTTCCAGGAGGCAGTGAGAAGCAGCATCACTTTTCCCCGCTGGCACCTTTGCTGTGGCAGCAAAAGCTGGACGTTTGTCTTTTTTGCTCCAAACAGCGCCGAAAGTGAAAAAAGGTGCTTTTGAGGATAGACTTTTCAGGAAAGCAGAGAGGGCCAAATTGTGTGGGGCATTTGAAGGGGTTCCAGGAGGCAGTGAGAAGCAGCATCACTTTTCCCCGCTGGCACCTTTGCTGTGGCAGCAAAAGCTGGACGTTTGTCTTTTTTGCTCCAAACAGCGCCGAAAGTGAAAAAAGGTGCTTTTGAGGATAGCGTGCGCAGGAAAGCAGAGAGGGCCAAATTGTGTGGGGCATTTGAAGGGGTCCCAGGAGGCAGTGAGAAGCAGCATCACTTTTCCCCGCTGGCACCTTTGCTGTGGCAGCAAAAGCTGGACGTTTGTCTTTTTTGCTCCAAACAGCGCCGAAAGTGAAAAAAGGTGCTTTTGAGGATAGACTTTTCAGGAAAGCAGAGAGGGCCAAATTGTGTGGGGCATTTGAAGGGGTTCCAGGAGGCAGTGAGAAGCAGCATCACTTTTCCCCGCTGGCACCTTTGCTGTGGCAGCAAAAGCTGGACGTTTGTCTTTTTTGCTCCAAACAGCGCCGAAAGTGAAAAAAGGTGCTTTTGAGGATAGAGTGCGCAGGAAAGCAGAGAGGGCCAAATTGTGTGGGGCATTTGAAGGGGTTCCAGGAGGCAGTGAGAAGCAGCATCACTTTTCCCCGCTGGCACCTTTGCTGTGGCAGCAAAAGCTGGACGTTTGTCTTTTTTGCTCCAAACAGCGCCGAAAGTGAAAAAAGGTGCTTTTGAGGATAGAGTGCGCAGGAAAGCAGAGAGGGCCAAATTGTCTGGGGCATTTGAAGGGGTTCCAGGAGGCAGTGAGAAGCAGCATCACTTTTCCCCGCTGGCACCTTTGCTGTGGCAGCAAAAGCTGGACGTTTGTCTTTTTTGCTCCAAACAGCGCCGAAAGTGAAAAAAGGTGCTGTTGAGGATAGCGTGCGCAGGAAAGCAGAGAGGGCCAAATTGTGTGGGGCATTTGAAGGGGTTCCAGGAGGCAGTGAGAAGCAGCATCACTTTTCCCCGCTGGCACCTTTGCTGTGGCAGCAAAAGCTGGACGTTTGTCTTTTTTGCTCCAAAGAGTGCCGAAAATGAAAAAAGGTGCTTTTGAGGATAGACTTTTCAGGAAAGCAGAGAGGGCCAAATTGTCTGGGGCATTTGAAGCGGTTCCAGGAGCCACTGAGGACCAGCATCACTTTTCCCCGCTGACACCTTTGCTGTGGCAGCAAAAGCTGGACGTTTGTCTTTTTTGCTCCAAACAGCGCCGAAAGTGAAAAAAGGTGCTTTTGAGGATAGACTTTTCAGGAAAGCAGAGAGGGCCAAATTGTGTGGGGCATTTGAAGGGGTTCCAGGAGGCAGTGAGAAGCAGCATCACTTTTCCCTGCTGGCACCTTTGCTGTGGCAGCAAAAGCTGGACGTTTGTCTTTTTTGCTCCAAACAGCGCCGAAAGTGAAAAAAGGTGCTTTTGAGGATAGCGTGCGCAGGAAAGCAGAGAGGGCCAAATTGTCTGGGGCATTTGAAGGGGTTCCAGGAGGCAGTGAGAAGCAGCATCACTTTTCCCCGCTGGCACCTTTGCTGTGGCAGCAAAAGCTGGACGTTTGTCTTTTTTGCTCCAAACAGCGCCGAAAGTGAAAAAAGGTGCTTTTCATGATAGCGTGCGCAGGAAAGCAGAGAGGGCCAAATTGTGTTAGGCATTTGAAGGGGTTCCAGGAGGCAGTGAGGACCAGCATCACTTTTCCCCGCTGGCACCTTTGCTGTGGCAGCAAAAGCTGGACGTTTGTCTTTTTTGCTCCGGAGGGCGCCGAAAGTGAAAACAGGTGCTTTTGAGGATGGAGTGCGCAGGAAAGCAGAGAGGGCCAAATTGTCTGGGGCATTTGAAGGGGTTCCAGGAGGCAGTGAGAAGCAGCATCACTTTTCCCCGCTGGCACCTTTGCTGTGGCAGCAAAAGCTGGACGTTTGTCTTTTTTGCTCCAAACAGCGCCGAAAGTGAAAAAAGGTGCTTTTGAGGATAGCGTGCGCAGGAAAGCAGAGAGGGCCAAATTGTCTGGGGCATTTGAAGGGGTTCCAGGAGGCAGTGAGAAGCAGCATCACTTTTCCCCGCTGGCACCTTTGCTGTGGCAGCAAAAGCTGGACGTTTGTCTTTTTTGCTCCAAACAGCGCCGAAAGTGAAAAAAGGTGCTTTTCATGATAGCGTGCGCAGGAAAGCAGAGAGGGCCAAATTGTGTTAGGCATTTGAAGGGGTTCCAGGAGGCAGTGAGGACCAGCATCACTTTTCCCCGCTGGCACCTTTGCTGTGGCAGCAAAAGCTGGACGTTTGTCTTTTTTGCTCCGGAGGGCGCCGAAAGTGAAAACAGGTGCTTTTGAGGATGGCGTGCGCAGGAAAGCAGAGAGGGCCAAATTGTCTGGGGCATTTGAAGGGGTTCCAGGAGGCAGTGAGAAGCAGCATCACTTTTCCCCGCTGGCACCTTTGCTGTGGCAGCAAAAGCTGGACGTTTGTCTTTTTTGCTCCAAACAGCGCCGAAAGTGAAAAAAGGTGCTTTTGAGGATAGAGTGCACAGGAAAGCAGAGAGGGCCAAATTGTCTGGGGCATTTGAAGGGGTTCCAGGAGGCAGTGAGAAGCAGCATCACTTTTCCCCGCTGGCACCTTTGCTGTGGCAGCAAAAGCTGGACGTTTGTCTTTTTTGCTCCAAACAGCGCCGAAAGTGAAAAAAGGTGCTTTTGAGGATAGACTTTTCAGGAAAGCAGAGAGGGCCAAATTGTCTGGGGCATTTGAAGGGGTTCCAGGAGGCAGTGAGAAGCAGCATCACTTTTCCTGCTGGCACCTTTGCTGTGGCAGCAAAAGCTGGACGTTTGTCTTTTTTGCTCCAAACAGCGCCGAAAGTGAAAAAAGGTGCTTTTGAGGATAGAGTGCGCAGGAAAGCAGAGAGGGCCAAATTGTCTGGGGCATTTGAAGGGGTTCCAGGAGGCAGTGAGAAGCAGCATCACTTTTCCCCGCTGGCACCTTTGCTGTGGCAGCAAAAGCTGGACGTTTGTCTTTTTTGCTCCAAACAGCGCCGAAAGTGAAAAAAGGTGCTTTTGAGGATAGACTTTTCAGGAAAGCAGAGAGGGCCAAATTGTGTGGGGTATTTGAAGGGGTTCCAGGAGCCAGTGAGGACTAGCATCACTTTTCCCCGCTGGCACCTTTGCTGTGGCAGCAAAAGCTGGACGTTTGTCTTTTTTGCTCCAAACAGCGCCGAAAGTGAAAAAAGGTGCTTTTGAGGATAGCGTGCGCAGGAAAGCAGAGAGGGCCAAATTGTGTGGGGCATTTGAAGGGGTTCCAGGAGGCAGTGAGAAGCAGCATCACTTTTCCCCGCTGGCACCTTTGCTGTGGCAGCAAAAGCTGGACGTTTGTCTTTTTTGCTCCAAACAGCGCCGAAAGTGAAAAAAGGTGCTTTTCAGGATAGCGTGCGCAGGAAAGCAGAGAGGGCCAAATTGTCTGGGGCATTTGAAGGGGTTCCAGGAGGCAGTGAGAAGCAGCATCACTTTTCCCCGCTGGCACCTTTGCTGTGGCAGCAAAAGCTGGACGTTTGTCTTTTTTGCTCCAAACAGCGCCGAAAGTGAAAAAAGGTGCTTTTGAGGATAGAGTGCGCAGGAAAGCAGAGAGGGCCAAATTGTGTTAGGCATTTGAAGGGGTTCCAGGAGGCAGTGAGGACCAGCATCACTTTTCCCCGCTGGCACCTTTGCTGTGGCAGCAAAAGCTGGACATTTGTCTTTTTTGCTCCGGAGGGCGCCGAAAGTGAAAACAGGTGCTTTTGAGGATGGAGTGCGCAGGAAAGCAGAGAGGGCCAAATTGTCTGGGGCATTTGAAGGGGTTCCAGGAGGCAGTGAGAAGCAGCATCACTTTTCCCCGCTGGCACCTTTGCTGTGGCAGCAAAAGCTGGACGTTTGTCTTTTTTGCTCCAAACAGCGCCGAAAGTGAAAAAAGGTGCTTTTGAGGATAGAGTGCACAGGAAAGCAGAGAGGGCCAAATTGTCTGGGGCATTTGAAGGGGTTCCAGGAGGCAGTGAGAAGCAGCATCACTTTTCCCCGCTGGCACCTTTGCTGTGGCAGCAAAAGCTGGACGTTTTTCTTTTTTGCTTCAAACAGCGCCGAAAGTGAAAAAAGGTGCTTTTGAGGATAGAGTGCGCAGGAAAGCAGAGAGGGCCAAATTGTCTGGGGCATTTGAAGGGGTTCCAGGAGGCAGTGAGGACTAGCATCACTTTTCCCCGCTGGCACCTTTGCTGTGGCAGCAAAAGCTGGACGTTTGTCTTTTTTGCTCCAAACAGCGCCGAAAGTGAAAAAAGGTGCTTTTGAGGATAGCGTGCGCAGGAAAGCAGAGAGGGCCAAATTGTGTGGGGCATTTGAAGGGGTTCCAGAAGGCAGTGAGAAGCAGCATCACTTTTCCCCGCTGGCACCTTTGCTGTGGCAGCAAAAGCTGGACGTTTGTCTTTTTTGCTCCAAACAGCGCCGAAAGTGAAAAAAGGTGCTTTTGAGGATAGAGTGCGCAGGAAAGCAGAGAGGGCCAAATTGTGTGGGGCATTTGAAGGGGTTCCAGGAGGCAGTGAGAAGCAGCATCACTTTTCCCCGCTGGCACCTTTGCTGTGGCAGCAAAAGCTGGACGTTTGTCTTTTTTGCTCCAAACAGCGCCGAAAGTGAAAAAAGGTGATTTTGAGGATAGACTTTTCAGGAAAGCAGAGAGGGCCAAATTGTGTGGGGTATTTGAAGGGGTTCCAGGAGCCAGTGAGGACTAGCATCACTTTTCCCCGCTGGCACCTTTGCTGTGGCAGCAAAAGCTGGACGTTTGTCTTTTTTGCTCCAAACAGCGCCGAAAGTGAAAAAAGGTGCTTTTGAGGATAGCGTGCGCAGGAAAGCAGAGAGGGCCAAATTGTGTGGGGCATTTGAAGGGGTTCCAGGAGCCAGTGAGGACTAGCATCACTTTTCCCCGCTGGCACCTTTGCTGTGGCAGCAAAAGCTGGACGTTTGTCTTTTTTGCTCCAAACAGCGCCGAAAGTGAAAAAAGGTGCTTTTGAGGACAGACTTTTCAGGAAAGCAGAGAGGGCCAAATTGTCTGGGGCATTTGAAGGGGTTCCAGGAGCCAGTGAGGACTAGCATCACTTTTCCCCGCTGGCACCTTTGCTTTGGCAGCAAAAGCTGGACGTTTGTCTTTTTTGCTCCAAACAGCGCCGAAAGTGAAAAAAGGTGCTTTTGAGGATAGCGTGCGCAGGAAAGCAGAGAGGGCCAAATTGTGTGGGGCATTTGAATGGGTTCCAGGAGGCAGTGAGAAGCAGCATCACTTTTCCCCGCTGGCACCTTTGCTGTGGCAGCAAAAGCTGGACGTTTGTCTTTTTGGCTCCAAACAGCGCCGAAAGTGAAAAAAGGTGCTTTTGAGGATAGACTTTTCAGGAAAGCAGAGAGGGCCAAATTGTCTGGGGTATTTGAAGGGGTTCCAGGAGCCAGTGAGGACTAGCATCACTTTTCCCCGCTGGCACCTTTGCTGTGGCAGCAAAAGCTGGACGTTTGTCTTTTTTGCTCCAAACAGCGCCGAAAGTGAAAAAAGGTGCTTTTGAGGATAGCGTGCGCAGGAAAGCAGAGAGGGCCAAATTGTCTGGGGCATTTGAAGGGGTTCCAGGAGGCAGTGAGAAGCAGCATCACTTTTCCCCGCTGGCACCTTTGCTGTGGCAGCAAAAGCTGGACGTTTGTCTTTTTTGCTACAAACAGCACCGAAAGTGAAAAAAGGTGCTTTTGAGGATAGACTTTTCAGGAAAGCAGAGAGGGCCAAATTGTCTGGGGCATTTGAAGGGGTTCCAGGAGGCAGTGAGAAGCAGCATCACTTTTCCCCGCTGGCACCTTTGCTGTGGCAGCAAAAGCTGGACGTTTGTCTTTTTTGCTCCAAACAGCGCCGAAAGTGAAAAAAGGTGCTTTTGAGGATAGCGTGCGCAGGAAAGCAGAGAGGGCCAAATTGTGTGGGGCATTTGAAGGGGTTCCAGGAGGCAGTGAGGACCAGCATCACTTTTCCCCGCTGGCACCTTTGCTGTGGCAGCAAAAGCTGGACGTTTGACTTTTTTGCTCCAAACAGCGCCGAAAGTGAAAAAAGGTGCTTTTGAGGATAGCGTGCGCAGGAAAGCAGAGAGGGCCAAATTGTGTGGGGCATTTGAAGGGGTTCCAGGAGGCAGTGAGAAGCAGCATCACTTTTCCCCGCTGGCACCTTTGCTGTGGCAGCAAAAGCTGGACGTTTGTCTTTTTTGCTCCAAACAGCGCCGAAAGTGAAAAAAGGTGCTTTTGAGGATAGACTTTTCAGGAAAGCAGAGAGGGCCAAATTGTGTGGGGCATTTGAAGGGGTTCCAGGAGGCAGTGAGAAGCAGCATCACTTTTCCTGCTGGAACCTTTGCTGTGGCAGCAAAAGCTGGACGTTTGTCTTTTTTGCTCCAAACAGCGCCGAAAATGAAAAAAGTTGCTTTTGAGGATAGAGTGCGCAGGAAAGCAGAGAGGGCCAAATTGTGTGGGGCATTTGAAGGGGTTCCAGGAGCCACTGAGGACCAGCATCACTTTTCCCCGCTGGCACCTTTGCTGTGGCAGCAAAAGCTGGACGTTTGTCTTTTTTGCTCCAAACAGCGCCGAAAGTGAAATAAGGTGCTTTTGAGGATAGCGTGCGCAGGAAAGCAGAGAGGGCCAAATTGTCTGGGGCATTTGAAGGGGTTCCAGGAGGCAGTGAGAAGCAGCATCACTTTTCCTGCTGGCACCTTTGCTGTGGCAGCAAAAGCTGGACGTTTGTCTTTTTTGCTCCAAACAGCGCCGAAAATGAAAAAAGTTGCTTTTGAGGATAGAGTGCGCAGGAAAGCAGAGAGGGCCAAATTGTGTGGGGCATTTGAAGGGGTTCCAGGAGGCAGTGAGAAGCAGCATCACTTTTCCCAGCTGGCACCTTTGCTGTGGCAGCAAAAGCTGGACGTTTGTCTTTTTTGCTCCAAACAGCGCCGAAAGTGAAAAAAGGTGCTTTTGAGGACAGACTTTTCAGGAAAGCAGAGAGGGCCAAATTGTGTGGGGCATTTGAAGGGGTTCCAGGAGCCAGTGAGGACTAGCATCACTTTTCCCCGCTGGCACCTTTGCTGTGGCAGCAAAAGCTGGACGTTTGTCTTTTTTGCTCCAAACAGCGCCGAAAGTGAAAAAAGGTGCTTTTGAGGATAGCGTGCGCAGGAAAGCAGAGAGGGCCAAATTGTGTGGGGCATTTGAAGGGGTTCCAGGAGGCAGTGAGAAGCAGCATCACTTTTCCCCGCTGGCACCTTTGCTGTGGCAGCAAAAGCTGGACGTTTGTCTTTTTTGCTCCAAACAGCGCCGAAAGTGAAAAAAGTTGCTTTTGAGGATAGAGTGCGCAGGAAAGCAGAGAGGGCCAAATTGTCTGGGGCATTTGAAGGGGTTCCAGGAGGCAGTGAGAAGCAGCATCACTTTTCCCCGCTGGCACCTTTGCTGTGGCAGCAAAAGCTGGACGTTTGTCTTTTTGGCTCCAAACAGCGCCGAAAGTGAAAAAAGGTGCTTTTGAGGATAGAGTGCGCAGGAAAGCAGAGAGGGCCAAATTGTCTGGGGCATTTGAAGGGGTTCCAGGAGGCAGTGAGAAGCAGCATCACTTTTCCCCGCTGGCACCTTTGCTGTGGCAGCAAAAGCTGGACGTTTGTCTTTTTTGCTCCAAACAGCGCCGAAAGTGAAAACAGGTGCTTTTGAGGATAGAGTGCGCAGGAAAGCAGAGAGGGCCAAATTGTGTGGGGCATTTGCAGGGGTTCCAGGAGGCAGTGAGAAGCAGCATCACTTTTCCCCGCTGGCACCTTTGCTGTGGCAGCAAAAGCTGGACGTTTGTCTTTTTTGCTCCAAACAGCGCCGAAAGTGAAAAAAGGTGCTTTTGAGGATAGACTTTTCAGGAAAGCAGAGAGGGCCAAATTGTGTGGGGTATTTGAAGGGGTTCCAGGAGGCAGTGAGAAGCAGCATCACTTTTCCTGCTGGCACCTTTGCTGTGGCAGCAAAAGCTGGACGTTTGTCTTTTTTGCTCCAAACAGCGCCGAAAATGAAAAAAGTTGCTTTTGAGGATAGAGTGCGCAGGAAAGCAGAGAGGGCCAAATTGTGTGGGGCATTTGAAGGGGTTCCAGGAGGCAGTGAGAAGCAGCATCACTTTTCCCAGCTGGCACCTTTGCTGTGGCAGCAAAAGCTGGACGTTTGTCTTTTTTGCTCCAAACAGCGCCGAAAGTGAAAAAAGGTGCTTTTGAGGATAGAGTGCGCAGGAAAGCAGAGAGGGCCAAATTGTCTGGGGCATTTGAAGGGGTCCCAGGAGGCAGTGAGAAGCAGCATCACTTTTCCCCGCTGGCACCTTTGCTGTGGCAGCAAAAGCTGGACGTTTGTCTTTTTTGCTCCAAACAGCGCCGAAAGTGAAAAAAGGTGCTTTTGAGGATAGCGTGCGCAGGAAAGCAGAGAGGGCCAAATTGTCTGGGGCATTTGAAGGGGTTCCAGGAGGCAGTGAGAAGCAGCATCACTTTTCCCCGCTGGCACCTTTGCTGTGGCAGCAAAAGCTGGACGTTTGTCTTTTTTGCTCCAAACAGCGCCGAAAGTGAAAAAAGGTGCTTTTGAGGATAGAGTGCACAGGAAAGCAGAGAGGGCCAAATTGTCTGGGGCATTTGAAGGGGTTCCAGGAGGCAGTGAGAAGCAGCATCACTTTTCCCCGCTGGCACCTTTGCTGTGGCAGCAAAAGCTGGACGTTTGTCTTTTTTGCTCCAAACAGCGCCGAAAGTGAAAAAAGGTGCTTTTGAGGACAGACTTTTCAGGAAAGCAGAGAGGGCCAAATTGTGTGGGGTATTTGAAGGGGTTCCAGGAGCCAGTGAGGACTAGCATCACTTTTCCCCGCTGGCACCTTTGCTGTGGCAGCAAAAGCTGGACGTTTGTCTTTTTTGCTCCAAACAGCGCCGAAAGTGAAAAAAGGTGCTTTTGAGGATAGCGTGCGCAGGAAAGCAGAGAGGGCCAAATTGTCTGGGGCATTTGAAGGGGTTCCAGGAGGCAGTGAGAAGCAGCATCACTTTTCCCCGCTGGCACCTTTGCTGTGGCAGCAAAAGCTGGACGTTTGTCTTTTTTGCTCCAAACAGCGCCGAAAGTGAAAAAAGTTGCTTTTGAGGATAGAGTGCGCAGGAAAGCAGAGAGGGCCAAATTGTCTGGGGCATTTGAAGGGGTTCCAGGAGGCAGTGAGAAGCAGCATCACTTTTCCCCGCTGGCACCTTTGCTGTGGCAGCAAAAGCTGGACGTTTGTCTTTTTTGCTCCAAACAGCGCCGAAAGTGAAAAAAGGTGCTTTTGAGGATAGAGTGCGCAGGAAAGCAGAGAGGGCCAAATTGTGTGGGGCATTTGAAGGGGTTCCAGGAGGCAGTGAGAAGCAGCATCACTTTTCCCCGCTGGCACCTTTGCTGTGGCAGCAAAAGCTGGACGTTTGTCTTTTTTGCTCCAAACAGCGCCGAAAGTGAAAACAGGTGCTTTTGAGGATAGAGTGCGCAGGAAAGCAGAGAGGGCCAAATTGTGTGGGGCATTTGAAGGGGTTCCAGGAGGCAGTGAGAAGCAGCATCACTTTTCCCCGCTGGCACCTTTGCTGTGGCAGCAAAAGCTGGACGTTTGTCTTTTTTGCTCCAAACAGCGCCGAAAGTGAAAAAAGTTGCTTTTGAGGATAGAGTGCGCAGGAAAGCAGAGAGGGCCAAATTGTCTGGGGCATTTGAAGGGGTTCCAGGAGGCAGTGAGAAGCAGCATCACTTTTCCCCGCTGGCACCTTTGCTGTGGCAGCAAAAGCTGGACGTTTGTCTTTTTGGCTCCAAACAGCGCCGAAAGTGAAAAAAGGTGCTTTTGAGGATAGAGTGCGCAGGAAAGCAGAGAGGGCCAAATTGTGTGGGGCATTTGAAGGGGTTCCAGGAGGCAGTGAGAAGCAGCATCACTTTTCCCCGCTGGCACCTTTGCTGTGGCAGCAAAAGCTGGACGTTTGTCTTTTTTGCTCCAAACAGCGCCGAAAGTGAAAAAAGGTGCTTTTGAGGATAGAGTGCGCAGGAAAGCAGAGAGGGCCAAATTGTGTGGGGCATTTGCAGGGGTTCCAGGAGGCAGTGAGAAGCAGCATCACTTTTCCCCGCTGGCACCTTTGCTGTGGCAGCAAAAGCTGGACGTTTGTCTTTTTTGCTCCAAACAGCGCCGAAAGTGAAAAAAGGTGCTTTTGAGGATAGACTTTTCAGGAAAGCAGAGAGGGCCAAATTGTGTGGGGTATTTGAAGGGGTTCCAGGAGGCAGTGAGAAGCAGCATCACTTTTCCTGCTGGCACCTTTGCTGTGGCAGCAAAAGCTGGACGTTTGTCTTTTTTGCTCCAAACAGCGCCGAAAATGAAAAAAGTTGCTTTTGAGGATAGAGTGCGCAGGAAAGCAGAGAGGGCCAAATTGTGTGGGGCATTTGAAGGGGTTCCAGGAGGCAGTGAGAAGCAGCATCACTTTTCCCAGCTGGCACCTTTGCTGTGGCAGCAAAAGCTGGACGTTTGTCTTTTTTGCTCCAAACAGCGCCGAAAGTGAAAAAAGGTGCTTTTGAGGATAGCGTGCGCAGGAAAGCAGAGAGGGCCAAATTGTCTGGGGCATTTGAAGGGGTCCCAGGAGGCAGTGAGAAGCAGCATCACTTTTCCCCGCTGGCACCTTTGCTGTGGCAGCAAAAGCTGGACGTTTGTCTTTTTTGCTCCAAACAGCGCCGAAAGTGAAAAAAGGTGCTTTTGAGGATAGCGTGCGCAGGAAAGCAGAGAGGGCCAAATTGTCTGGGGCATTTGAAGGGGTTCCAGGAGGCAGTGAGAAGCAGCATCACTTTTCCCCGCTGGCACCTTTGCTGTGGCAGCAAAAGCTGGACGTTTGTCTTTTTTGCTCCAAACAGCGCCGAAAGTGAAAAAAGGTGCTTTTGAGGATAGAGTGCACAGGAAAGCAGAGAGGGCCAAATTGTCTGGGGCATTTGAAGGGGTTCCAGGAGGCAGTGAGAAGCAGCATCACTTTTCCCCGCTGGCACCTTTGCTGTGGCAGCAAAAGCTGGACGTTTGTCTTTTTTGCTCCAAACAGCGCCGAAAGTGAAAAAAGGTGCTTTTGAGGACAGACTTTTCAGGAAAGCAGAGAGGGCCAAATTGTGTGGGGTATTTGAAGGGGTTCCAGGAGCCAGTGAGGACTAGCATCACTTTTCCCCGCTGGCACCTTTGCTGTGGCAGCAAAAGCTGGACGTTTGTCTTTTTTGCTCCAAACAGCGCCGAAAGTGAAAAAAAGGTGCTTTTGAGGATAGCGTGCGCAGGAAAGCAGAGAGGGCCAAATTGTCTGGGGCATTTGAAGGGGTTCCAGGAGGCAGTGAGAAGCAGCATCACTTTTCCCCGCTGGCACCTTTGCTGTGGCAGCAAAAGCTGGACGTTTGTCTTTTTTGCTCCAAACAGCGCCGAAAGTGAAAAAAGTTGCTTTTGAGGATAGAGTGCGCAGGAAAGCAGAGAGGGCCAAATTGTCTGGGGCATTTGAAGGGGTTCCAGGAGGCAGTGAGAAGCAGCATCACTTTTCCCCGCTGGCACCTTTGCTGTGGCAGCAAAAGCTGGACGTTTGTCTTTTTTGCTCCAAACAGCGCCGAAAGTGAAAAAAGGTGCTTTTGAGGATAGAGTGCGCAGGAAAGCAGAGAGGGCCAAATTGTGTGGGGCATTTGAAGGGGTTCCAGGAGGCAGTGAGAAGCAGCATCACTTTTCCCCGCTGGCACCTTTGCTGTGGCAGCAAAAGCTGGACGTTTGTCTTTTTTGCTCCAAACAGCGCCGAAAGTGAAAAAAGGTGCTTTTGAGGATAGACTTTTCAGGAAAGCAGAGAGGGCCAAATTGTGTGGGGTATTTGAAGGGGTTCCAGGAGCCAGTGAGGACTAGCATCACTTTTCCCCGCTGGCACCTTTGCTGTGGCAGCAAAAGCTGGACGTTTGTCTTTTTTGCTCCAAACAGCGCCGAAAGTGAAAAAAGGTGCTTTTGAGGATAGAGTGCGCAGGAAAGCAGAGAGGGCCAAATTGTGTGGGGCATTTGAAGGGGTTCCAGGAGGCAGTGAGAAGCAGCATCACTTTTCCCCGCTGGCACCTTTGCTGTGGCAGCAAAAGCTGGACGTTTGTCTTTTTTGCTCCAAACAGCGCCGAAAGTGAAAAAAGGTGCTTTTGAGGATAGAGTGCGCAGGAAAGCAGAGAGGGCCAAATTGTGTGGGGCATTTGAAGGGGTTCCAGGAGCCAGTGAGAAGCAGCATCACTTTTCCCCGCTGGCACCTTTGCTGTGGCAGCAAAAGCTGGACGTTTGTCTTTTTTGCTCCAAACAGCGCCGAAAGTGAAAAAAGGTGCTTTTGAGGATAGCGTGCGCAGGAAAGCAGAGAGGGCCAAATTGTGTGGGGCATTTGAAGGGGTTCCAGGAGGCAGTGAGAAGCAGCATCACTTTTCCCCGCTGGCACCTTTGCTGTGGCAGCAAAAGCTGGACGTTTGTCTTTTTTGCTCCAAACAGCGCCGAAAGTGAAAAAAGGTGCTTTTGAGGATAGCGTGCGCAGGAAAGCAGAGAGGGCCAAATTGTCTGGGGCATTTGAAGGGGTTCCAGGAGGCAGTGAGAAGCAGCATCACTTTTCCCCGCTGGCACCTTTGCTGTGGCAGCAAAAGCTGGACGTTTGTCTTTTTTGCTCCAAACAGCGGCGAAAGTGAAAAAAGGTGCTTTTGAGGATAGACTTTTCAGGAAAGCAGAGAGGGCCAAATTGTCTGGGGCATTTGAAGGGGTTCCAGGAGGCAGTGAGAAGCAGCATCACTTTTCCTGCTGGCACCTTTGCTGTGGCAGCAAAAGCTGGACGTTTGTCTTTTTTGCTCCAAACAGCGCCGAAAGTGAAAAAAGGTGCTTTTGAGGACAGACTTTTCAGGAAAGCAGAGAGGGCCAAATTGTGTGGGGTATTTGAAGGGGTTCCAGGAGCCAGTGAGGACTAGCATCACTTTTCCCCGCTGGCACCTTTGCTGTGGCAGCAAAAGCTGGACGTTTGTCTTTTTTGCTCCAAACAGCGCCGAAAGTGAAAAAAGGTGCTTTTGAGGATAGCGTGCGCAGGAAAGCAGAGAGGGCCAAATTGTCTGGGGCATTTGAAGGGGTTCCAGGAGGCAGTGAGAAGCAGCATCACTTTTCCCCGCTGGCACCTTTGCTGTGGCAGCAAAAGCTGGACGTTTGTCTTTTTTGCTCCAAACAGCGCCGAAAGTGAAAAAAGTTGCTTTTGAGGATAGAGTGCGCAGGAAAGCAGAGAGGGCCAAATTGTCTGGGGCATTTGAAGGGGTTCCAGGAGGCAGTGAGAAGCAGCATCACTTTTCCCCGCTGGCACCTTTGCTGTGGCAGCAAAAGCTGGACGTTTGTCTTTTTTGCTCCAAACAGCGCCGAAAGTAAAAAAAGGTGCTTTTGAGGATAGAGTGCGCAGGAAAGCAGAGAGGGCCAAATTGTGTGGGGCATTTGAAGGGGTTCCAGGAGGCAGTGAGAAGCAGCATCACTTTTCCCCGCTGGCACCTTTGCTGTGGCAGCAAAAGCTGGACGTTTGTCTTTTTTGCTCCAAACAGCGCCGAAAGTGAAAACAGGTGCTTTTGAGGATAGAGTGCGCAGGAAAGCAGAGAGGGCCAAATTGTGTGGGGCATTTGAAGGGGTTCCAGGAGGCAGTGAGAAGCAGCATCACTTTTCCCCGCTGGCACCTTTGCTGTGGCAGCAAAAGCTGGACGTTTGTCTTTTTTGCTCCAAACAGCGCCGAAAGTGAAAAAAGTTGCTTTTGAGGATAGAGTGCGCAGGAAAGCAGAGAGGGCCAAATTTTCTGGGGCATTTGAAGGGGTTCCAGGAGGCAGTGAGAAGCAGCATCACTTTTCCCCGCTGGCACCTTTGCTGTGGCAGCAAAAGCTGGACGTTTGTCTTTTTGGCTCCAAACAGCGCCGAAAGTGAAAAAAGGTGCTTTTGAGGATAGAGTGCGCAGGAAAGCAGAGAGGGCCAAATTGTGTGGGGCATTTGAAGGGGTTCCAGGAGGCAGTGAGAAGCAGCATCACTTTTCCTGCTGGCACCTTTGCTGTGGCAGCAAAAGCTGGACGTTTGTCTTTTTTGCTCCAAACAGCGCCGAAAGTGAAAAAAGGTGCTTTTGAGGACAGACTTTTCAGGAAAGCAGAGAGGGCCAAATTGTGTGGGGTATTTGAAGGGGTTCCAGGAGCCAGTGAGGACTAGCATCACTTTTCCCCGCTGGCACCTTTGCTGTGGCAGCAAAAGCTGGACGTTTGTCTTTTTTGCTCCAAACAGCGCCGAAAGTGAAAAAAGGTGCTTTTGAGGATAGCGTGCGCAGGAAAGCAGAGAGGGCCAAATTGTCTGGGGCATTTGAAGGGGTTCCAGGAGGCAGTGAGAAGCAGCATCACTTTTCCCCGCTGGCACCTTTGCTGTGGCAGCAAAAGCTGGACGTTTGTCTTTTTTGCTCCAAACAGCGCCGAAAGTGAAAAAAGTTGCTTTTGAGGATAGAGTGCGCAGGAAAGCAGAGAGGGCCAAATTGTCTGGGGCATTTGAAGGGGTTCCAGGAGGCAGTGAGAAGCAGCATCACTTTTCCCCGCTGGCACCTTTGCTGTGGCAGCAAAAGCTGGACGTTTGTCTTTTTTGCTCCAAACAGCGCCGAAAGTAAAAAAAGGTGCTTTTGAGGATAGAGTGCGCAGGAAAGCAGAGAGGGCCAAATTGTGTGGGGCATTTGAAGGGGTTCCAGGAGGCAGTGAGAAGCAGCATCACTTTTCCCCGCTGGCACCTTTGCTGTGGCAGCAAAAGCTGGACGTTTGTCTTTTTTGCTCCAAACAGCGCCGAAAGTGAAAACAGGTGCTTTTGAGGATAGAGTGCGCAGGAAAGCAGAGAGGGCCAAATTGTGTGGGGCATTTGAAGGGGTTCCAGGAGGCAGTGAGAAGCAGCATCACTTTTCCCCGCTGGCACCTTTGCTGTGGCAGCAAAAGCTGGACGTTTGTCTTTTTTGCTCCAAACAGCGCCGAAAGTGAAAAAAGTTGCTTTTGAGGATAGAGTGCGCAGGAAAGCAGAGAGGGCCAAATTGTCTGGGGCATTTGAAGGGGTTCCAGGAGGCAGTGAGAAGCAGCATCACTTTTCCCCGCTGGCACCTTTGCTGTGGCAGCAAAAGCTGGACGTTTGTCTTTTTGGCTCCAAACAGCGCCGAAAGTGAAAAAAGGTGCTTTTGAGGATAGAGTGCGCAGGAAAGCAGAGAGGGCCAAATTGTGTGGGGCATTTGAAGGGGTTCCAGGAGGCAGTGAGAAGCAGCATCACTTTTCCCCGCTGGCACCTTTGCTGTGGCAGCAAAAGCTGGACGTTTGTCTTTTTTGCTCCAAACAGCGCCGAAAGTGAAAACAGGTGCTTTTGAGGATAGAGTGCGCAGGAAAGCAGAGAGGGCCAAATTGTGTGGGGCATTTGCAGGGGTTCCAGGAGGCAGTGAGAAGCAGCATCACTTTTCCCCGCTGGCACCTTTGCTGTGGCAGCAAAAGCTGGACGTTTGTCTTTTTTGCTCCAAACAGCGCCGAAAGTGAAAAAAGGTGCTTTTGAGGATAGACTTTTCAGGAAAGCAGAGAGGGCCAAATTGTGTGGGGTATTTGAAGGGGTTCCAGGAGGCAGTGAGAAGCAGCATCACTTTTCCTGCTGGCACCTTTGCTGTGGCAGCAAAAGCTGGACGTTTGTCTTTTTTGCTCCAAACAGCGCCGAAAATGAAAAAAGTTGCTTTTGAGGATAGAGTGCGCAGGAAAGCAGAGAGGGCCAAATTGTGTGGGGCATTTGAAGGGGTTCCAGGAGGCAGTGAGAAGCAGCATCACTTTTCCCCGCTGGCACCTTTGCTGTGGCAGCAAAAGCTGGACGTTTGTCTTTTTTGCTCCAAACAGCGGCGAAAGTGAAAAAAGGTGCTTTTGAGGATAGACTTTTCAGGAAAGCAGAGAGGGCCAAATTGTGTGGGGCATTTGAAGGGGTTCCAGGAGGCAGTGAGAAGCAGCATCACTTTTCCTGCTGGCACCTTTGCTGTGGCAGCAAAAGCTGGACGTTTGTCTTTTTTGCTCCAAACAGCGCCGAAAGTGAAAAAAGGTGCTTTTGAGGACAGACTTTTCAGGAAAGCAGAGAGGGCCAAATTGTGTGGGGTATTTGAAGGGGTTCCAGGAGCCAGTGAGGACTAGCATCACTTTTCCCCGCTGGCACCTTTGCTGTGGCAGCAAAAGCTGGACGTTTGTCTTTTTTGCTCCAAACAGCGCCGAAAGTGAAAAAAGGTGCTTTTGAGGATAGCGTGCGCAGGAAAGCAGAGAGGGCCAAATTGTCTGGGGCATTTGAAGGGGTTCCAGGAGGCAGTGAGAAGCAGCATCACTTTTCCCCGCTGGCACCTTTGCTGTGGCAGCAAAAGCTGGACGTTTGTCTTTTTTGCTCCAAACAGCGCCGAAAGTGAAAAAAGTTGCTTTTGAGGATAGAGTGCGCAGGAAAGCAGAGAGGGCCAAATTGTCTGGGGCATTTGAAGGGGTTCCAGGAGGCAGTGAGAAGCAGCATCACTTTTCCCCGCTGGCACCTTTGCTGTGGCAGCAAAAGCTGGACGTTTGTCTTTTTTGCTCCAAACAGCGCCGAAAGTGAAAAAAGGTGCTTTTGAGGATAGAGTGCGCAGGAAAGCAGAGAGGGCCAAATTGTGTGGGGCATTTGAAGGGGTTCCAGGAGGCAGTGAGAAGCAGCATCACTTTTCCCCGCTGGCACCTTTGCTGTGGCAGCAAAAGCTGGACGTTTGTCTTTTTTGCTCCAAACAGCGCCGAAAGTGAAAACAGGTGCTTTTGAGGATAGAGTGCGCAGGAAAGCAGAGAGGGCCAAATTGTGTGGGGCATTTGAAGGGGTTCCAGGAGGCAGTGAGAAGCAGCATCACTTTTCCCCGCTGGCACCTTTGCTGTGGCAGCAAAAGCTGGACGTTTGTCTTTTTTGCTCCAAACAGCGCCGAAAGTGAAAAAAGTTGCTTTTGAGGATAGAGTGCGCAGGAAAGCAGAGAGGGCCAAATTGTCTGGGGCATTTGAAGGGGTTCCAGGAGGCAGTGAGAAGCAGCATCACTTTTCCCCGCTGGCACCTTTGCTGTGGCAGCAAAAGCTGGACGTTTGTCTTTTTGGCTCCAAACAGCGCCGAAAGTGAAAAAAGGTGCTTTTGAGGATAGAGTGCGCAGGAAAGCAGAGAGGGCCAAATTGTGTGGGGCATTTGAAGGGGTTCCAGGAGGCAGTGAGAAGCAGCATCACTTTTCCCCGCTGGCACCTTTGCTGTGGCAGCAAAAGCTGGACGTTTGTCTTTTTTGCTCCAAACAGCGCCGAAAGTGAAAACAGGTGCTTTTGAGGATAGAGTGCGCAGGAAAGCAGAGAGGGCCAAATTGTGTGGGGCATTTGCAGGGGTTCCAGGAGGCAGTGAGAAGCAGCATCACTTTTCCCCGCTGGCACCTTTGCTGTGGCAGCAAAAGCTGGACGTTTGTCTTTTTTGCTCCAAACAGCGCCGAAAGTGAAAAAAGGTGCTTTTGAGGATAGACTTTTCAGGAAAGCAGAGAGGGCCAAATTGTGTGGGGTATTTGAAGGGGTTCCAGGAGGCAGTGAGAAGCAGCATCACTTTTCCTGCTGGCACCTTTGCTGTGGCAGCAAAAGCTGGACGTTTGTCTTTTTTGCTCCAAACAGCGCCGAAAATGAAAAAAGTTGCTTTTGAGGATAGAGTGCGCAGGAAAGCAGAGAGGGCCAAATTGTGTGGGGCATTTGAAGGGGTTCCAGGAGGCAGTGAGAAGCAGCATCACTTTTCCCAGCTGGAACCTTTGCTGTGGCAGCAAAAGCTGGACGTTTGTCTTTTTTGCTCCAAACAGCGCCGAAAGTGAAAAAAGGTGCTTTTGAGGATAGAGTGCGCAGGAAAGCAGAGAGGGCCAAATTGTCTGGGGCATTTGAAGGGGTCCCAGGAGGCAGTGAGAAGCAGCATCACTTTTCCCCGCTGGCACCTTTGCTGTGGCAGCAAAAGCTGGACGTTTGTCTTTTTTGCTCCAAACAGCGCCGAAAGTGAAAAAAGGTGCTTTTGAGGATAGCGTGCGCAGGAAAGCAGAGAGGGCCAAATTGTCTGGGGCATTTGAAGGGGTTCCAGGAGGCAGTGAGAAGCAGCATCACTTTTCCTGCTGGCACCTTTGCTGTGGCAGCAAAAGCTGGACGTTTGTCTTTTTGGCTCCAAACAGCGCCGAAAGTGAAAAAAGTTGCTTTTGAGGATAGAGTGCGCAGGAAAGCAGAGAGGGCCAAATTGTCTGGGGCATTTGAAGGGGTTCCAGGAGGCAGTGAGAAGCAGCATCACTTTTCCCCGCTGGCACCTTTGCTGTGGCAGCAAAAGCTGGACGTTTGTCTTTTTGGCTCCAAACAGCGCCGAAAGTGAAAAAAGGTGCTTTTGAGGATAGAGTGCGCAGGAAAGCAGAGAGGGCCAAATTGTGTGGGGCATTTGAAGGGGTTCCAGGAGGCAGTGAGAAGCAGCATCACTTTTCCCCGCTGGCACCTTTGCTGTGGCAGCAAAAGCTGGACGTTTGTCTTTTTTGCTCCAAACAGCGCCGAAAGTTAAAACAGGTGCTTTTGAGGATAGAGTGCGCAGGAAAGCAGAGAGGGCCAAATTGTGTGGGGCATTTGCAGGGGTTCCAGGAGGCAGTGAGAAGCAGCATCACTTTTCCCCGCTGGCACCTTTGCTGTGGCAGCAAAAGCTGGACGTTTGTCTTTTTTGCTCCAAACAGCGCCGAAAGTGAAAAAAGGTGCTTTTGAGGATAGACTTTTCAGGAAAGCAGAGAGGGCCAAATTGTGTGGGGTATTTGAAGGGGTTCCAGGAGGCAGTGAGAAGCAGCATCACTTTTCCTGCTGGCACCTTTGCTGTGGCAGCAAAAGCTGGACGTTTGTCTTTTTTGCTCCAAACAGCGCCGAAAATGAAAAAAGTTGCTTTTGAGGATAGAGTGCGCAGGAAAGCAGAGAGGGCCAAATTGTCTGGGGCATTTGAAGGGGTTCCAGGAGGCAGTGAGAAGCAGCATCACTTTTCCCAGCTGGCACCTTTGCTGTGGCAGCAAAAGCTGGACGTTTGTCTTTTTTGCTCCAAACAGCGCCGAAAGTGAAAAAAGGTGCTTTTGAGGATAGAGTGCGCAGGAAAGCAGAGAGGGCCAAATTGTCTGGGGCATTTGAAGGGGTCCCAGGAGGCAGTGAGAAGCAGCATCACTTTTCCCCGCTGGCACCTTTGCTGTGGCAGCAAAAGCTGGACGTTTGTCTTTTTTGCTCCAAACAGCGCCGAAAGTGAAAAAAGGTGCTTTTGAGGATAGCGTGCGCAGGAAAGCAGAGAGGGCCAAATTGTCTGGGGCATTTGAAGGGGTTCCAGGAGGCAGTGAGAAGCAGCATCACTTTTCCCCGCTGGCACCTTTGCTGTGGCAGCAAAAGCTGGACGTTTGTCTTTTTTGCTCCAAACAGCGCCGAAAGTGAAAAAAGGTGCTTTTGAGGATAGAGTGCACAGGAAAGCAGAGAGGGCCAAATTGTCTGGGGCATTTGAAGGGGTTCCAGGAGGCAGTGAGAAGCAGCATCACTTTTCCCCGCTGGCACCTTTGCTGTGGCAGCAAAAGCTGGACGTTTGTCTTTTTTGCTCCAAACAGCGCCGAAAGTGAAAAAAGGTGCTTTTGAGGACAGACTTTTCAGGAAAGCAGAGAGGGCCAAATTGTGTGGGGTATTTGAAGGGGTTCCAGGAGCCAGTGAGGACTAGCATCACTTTTCCCCGCTGGCACCTTTGCTGTGGCAGCAAAAGCTGGACGTTTGTCTTTTTTGCTCCAAACAGCGCCGAAAGTGAAAAAAGGTGCTTTTGAGGATAGCGTGCGCAGGAAAGCAGAGAGGGCCAAATTGTCTGGGGCATTTGAAGGGGTTCCAGGAGGCAGTGAGAAGCAGCATCACTTTTCCCCGCTGGCACCTTTGCTGTGGCAGCAAAAGCTGGACGTTTGTCTTTTTGGCTCCAAACAGCGCCGAAAGTGAAAAAAGGTGCTTTTGAGGATAGAGTGCGCAGGAAAGCAGAGAGGGCCAAATTGTGTGGGGCATTTGAAGGGGTTCCAGGAGGCAGTGAGAAGCAGCATCACTTTTCCCCGCTGGCACCTTTGCTGTGGCAGCAAAAGCTGGACGTTTGTCTTTTTTGCTCCAAACAGCGCCGAAAGTGAAAACAGGTGCTTTTGAGGATAGAGTGCGCAGGAAAGCAGAGAGGGCCAAATTGTGTGGGGCATTTGCAGGGGTTCCAGGAGGCAGTGAGAAGCAGCATCACTTTTCCCCGCTGGCACCTTTGCTGTGGCAGCAAAAGCTGGACGTTTGTCTTTTTTGCTCCAAACAGCGCCGAAAGTGAAAAAAGGTGCTTTTGAGGATAGACTTTTCAGGAAAGCAGAGAGGGCCAAATTGTGTGGGGTATTTGAAGGGGTTCCAGGAGGCAGTGAGAAGCAGCATCACTTTTCCTGCTGGCACCTTTGCTGTGGCAGCAAAAGCTGGACGTTTGTCTTTTTTGCTCCAAACAGCGCCGAAAATGAAAAAAGTTGCTTTTGAGGATAGAGTGCGCAGGAAAGCAGAGAGGGCCAAATTGTGTGGGGCATTTGAAGGGGTTCCAGGAGGCAGTGAGAAGCAGCATCACTTTTCCCAGCTGGAACCTTTGCTGTGGCAGCAAAAGCTGGACGTTTGTCTTTTTTGCTCCAAACAGCGCCGAAAGTGAAAAAAGGTGCTTTTGAGGATAGAGTGCGCAGGAAAGCAGAGAGGGCCAAATTGTCTGGGGCATTTGAAGGGGTCCCAGGAGGCAGTGAGAAGCAGCATCACTTTTCCCCGCTGGCACCTTTGCTGTGGCAGCAAAAGCTGGACGTTTGTCTTTTTTGCTCCAAACAGCGCCGAAAGTGAAAAAAGGTGCTTTTGAGGATAGCGTGCGCAGGAAAGCAGAGAGGGCCAAATTGTGTGGGGCATTTGAAGGGGTTCCAGGAGGCAGTGAGAAGCAGCATCACTTTTCCTGCTGGCACCTTTGCTGTGGCAGCAAAAGCTGGACGTTTGTCTTTTTTGCTCCAAACAGCGCCGAAAGTGAAAAAAGTTGCTTTTGAGGATAGAGTGCGCAGGAAAGCAGAGAGGGCCAAATTGTCTGGGGCATTTGAAGGGGTTCCAGGAGGCAGTGAGAAGCAGCATCACTTTTCCCCGCTGGCACCTTTGCTGTGGCAGCAAAAGCTGGACGTTTGTCTTTTTGGCTCCAAACAGCGCCGAAAGTGAAAAAAGGTGCTTTTGAGGATAGAGTGCGCAGGAAAGCAGAGAGGGCCAAATTGTGTGGGGCATTTGAAGGGGTTCCAGGAGGCAGTGAGAAGCAGCATCACTTTTCCCCGCTGGCACCTTTGCTGTGGCAGCAAAAGCTGGACGTTTGTCTTTTTTGCTCCAAACAGCGCCGAAAGTTAAAACAGGTGCTTTTGAGGATAGAGTGCGCAGGAAAGCAGAGAGGGCCAAATTGTGTGGGGCATTTGCAGGGGTTCCAGGAGGCAGTGAGAAGCAGCATCACTTTTCCCCGCTGGCACCTTTGCTGTGGCAGCAAAAGCTGGACGTTTGTCTTTTTTGCTCCAAACAGCGCCGAAAGTGAAAAAAGGTGCTTTTGAGGATAGACTTTTCAGGAAAGCAGAGAGGGCCAAATTGTGTGGGGTATTTGAAGGGGTTCCAGGAGGCAGTGAGAAGCAGCATCACTTTTCCTGCTGGCACCTTTGCTGTGGCAGCAAAAGCTGGACGTTTGTCTTTTTTGCTCCAAACAGCGCCGAAAATGAAAAAAGTTGCTTTTGAGGATAGAGTGCGCAGGAAAGCAGAGAGGGCCAAATTGTGTGGGGCATTTGAAGGGGTTCCAGGAGGCAGTGAGAAGCAGCATCACTTTTCCCCGCTGGCACCTTTGCTGTGGCAGCAAAAGCTGGACGTTTGTCTTTTTTGCTCCAAACAGCGCCGAAAGTGAAAAAAGGTGCTTTTGAGGATAGAGTGCGCAGGAAAGCAGAGAGGGCCAAATTGTCTGGGGCATTTGAAGGGGTCCCAGGAGGCAGTGAGAAGCAGCATCACTTTTCCCCGCTGGCACCTTTGCTGTGGCAGCAAAAGCTGGACGTTTGTCTTTTTTGCTCCAAACAGCGCCGAAAGTGAAAAAAGGTGCTTTTGAGGATAGCGTGCGCAGGAAAGCAGAGAGGGCCAAATTGTCTGGGGCATTTGAAGGGGTTCCAGGAGGCAGTGAGAAGCAGCATCACTTTTCCCCGCTGGCACCTTTGCTGTGGCAGCAAAAGCTGGACGTTTGTCTTTTTTGCTCCAAACAGCGCCGAAAGTGAAAAAAGGTGCTTTTGAGGATAGAGTGCACAGGAAAGCAGAGAGGGCCAAATTGTCTGGGGCATTTGAAGGGGTTCCAGGAGGCAGTGAGAAGCAGCATCACTTTTCCCCGCTGGCACCTTTGCTGTGGCAGCAAAAGCTGGACGTTTGTCTTTTTTGCTCCAAACAGCGCCGAAAGTGAAAAAAGGTGCTTTTGAGGACAGACTTTTCAGGAAAGCAGAGAGGGCCAAATTGTGTGGGGTATTTGAAGGGGTTCCAGGAGCCAGTGAGGACTAGCATCACTTTTCCCCGCTGGCACCTTTGCTGTGGCAGCAAAAGCTGGACGTTTGTCTTTTTTGCTCCAAACAGCGCCGAAAGTGAAAAAAGGTGCTTTTGAGGATAGCGTGCGCAGGAAAGCAGAGAGGGCCAAATTGTCTGGGGCATTTGAAGGGGTTCCAGGAGGCAGTGAGAAGCAGCATCACTTTTCCCCGCTGGCACCTTTGCTGTGGCAGCAAAAGCTGGACGTTTGTCTTTTTTGCTCCAAACAGCGCCGAAAGTGAAAAAAGGTGCTTTTGAGGATAGAGTGCGCAGGAAAGCAGAGAGGGCCAAATTGTCTGGGGCATTTGAAGGGGTTCCAGGAGGCAGTGAGAAGCAGCATCACTTTTCCCCGCTGGCACCTTTGCTGTGGCAGCAAAAGCTGGACGTTTGTCTTTTTTGCTCCAAACAGCGCCGAAAGTGAAAAAAGGTGCTTTTGAGGATAGAGTGCGCAGGAAAGCAGAGAGGGCCAAATTGTGTGGGGCATTTGAAGGGGTTCCAGGAGGCAGTGAGAAGCAGCATCACTTTTCCCCGCTG
Source organism: Vanellus vanellus (assembly GCF_965231255.1). Classification (NCBI taxonomy): domain Eukaryota; kingdom Metazoa; phylum Chordata; class Aves; order Charadriiformes; family Charadriidae; genus Vanellus; species Vanellus vanellus. The sequence goes on along the minus strand of NW_028127156.1, from coordinate 40,025 downwards.
GCACCTTTGCTGTGGCAGCAAAAGCTGGACGTTTGTCTTTTTTGCTCCAAACAGCGCCGAAAGTGAAAACAGGTGCTTTTGAGGATAGAGTGCGCAGGAAAGCAGAGAGGGCCAAATTGTCTGGGGCATTTGAAGGGGTTCCAGGAGGCAGTGAGAAGCAGCATCACTTTTCCCCGCTGGCACCTTTGCTGTGGCAGCAAAAGCTGGACGTTTGTCTTTTTTGCTCCAAACAGCGCCGAAAGTGAAAAAAGTTGCTTTTGAGGATAGAGTGCGCAGGAAAGCAGAGAGGGCCAAATTGTCTGGGGCATTTGAAGGGGTTCCAGGAGGCAGTGAGAAGCAGCATCACTTTTCCCCGCTGGCACCTTTGCTGTGGCAGCAAAAGCTGGACGTTTGTCTTTTTGGCTCCAAACAGCGCCGAAAGTGAAAAAAGGTGCTTTTGAGGATAGAGTGCGCAGGAAAGCAGAGAGGGCCAAATTGTGTGGGGCATTTGAAGGGGTTCCAGGAGGCAGTGAGAAGCAGCATCACTTTTCCCCGCTGGCACCTTTGCTGTGGCAGCAAAAGCTGGACGTTTGTCTTTTTTGCTCCAAACAGCGCCGAAAGTGAAAACAGGTGCTTTTGAGGATAGAGTGCGCAGGAAAGCAGAGAGGGCCAAATTGTGTGGGGCATTTGCAGGGGTTCCAGGAGGCAGTGAGAAGCAGCATCACTTTTCCCCGCTGGCACCTTTGCTGTGGCAGCAAAAGCTGGACGTTTGTCTTTTTTGCTCCAAACAGCGCCGAAAGTGAAAACAGGTGCTTTTGAGGATAGAGTGCGCAGGAAAGCAGAGAGGGCCAAATTGTGTGGGGCATTTGCAGGGGTTCCAGGAGGCAGTGAGAAGCAGCATCACTTTTCCCCGCTGGCACCTTTGCTGTGGCAGCAAAAGCTGGACGTTTGTCTTTTTTGCTCCAAACAGCGCCGAAAGTGAAAAAAGGTGCTTTTGAGGATAGACTTTTCAGGAAAGCAGAGAGGGCCAAATTGTGTGGGGTATTTGAAGGGGTTCCAGGAGGCAGTGAGAAGCAGCATCACTTTTCCTGCTGGCACCTTTGCTGTGGCAGCAAAAGCTGGACGTTTGTCTTTTTTGCTCCAAACAGCGCCGAAAATGAAAAAAGTTGCTTTTGAGGATAGAGTGCGCAGGAAAGCAGAGAGGGCCAAATTGTGTGGGGCATTTGAAGGGGTTCCAGGAGGCAGTGAGAAGCAGCATCACTTTTCCCAGCTGGCACCTTTGCTGTGGCAGCAAAAGCTGGACGTTTGTCTTTTTTGCTCCAAACAGCGCCGAAAGTGAAAAAAGGTGCTTTTGAGGATAGAGTGCGCAGGAAAGCAGAGAGGGCCAAATTGTCTGGGGCATTTGAAGGGGTCCCAGGAGGCAGTGAGAAGCAGCATCACTTTTCCCCGCTGGCACCTTTGCTGTGGCAGCAAAAGCTGGACGTTTGTCTTTTTTGCTCCAAACAGCGCCGAAAGTGAAAAAAGGTGCTTTTGAGGATAGCGTGCGCAGGAAAGCAGAGAGGGCCAAATTGTCTGGGGCATTTGAAGGGGTTCCAGGAGGCAGTGAGAAGCAGCATCACTTTTCCCCGCTGGCACCTTTGCTGTGGCAGCAAAAGCTGGACGTTTGTCTTTTTTGCTCCAAACAGCGCCGAAAGTGAAAAAAGGTGCTTTTGAGGATAGAGTGCACAGGAAAGCAGAGAGGGCCAAATTGTCTGGGGCATTTGAAGGGGTTCCAGGAGGCAGTGAGAAGCAGCATCACTTTTCCCCGCTGGCACCTTTGCTGTGGCAGCAAAAGCTGGACGTTTGTCTTTTTTGCTCCAAACAGCGCCGAAAGTGAAAAAAGGTGCTTTTGAGGACAGACTTTTCAGGAAAGCAGAGAGGGCCAAATTGTGTGGGGTATTTGAAGGGGTTCCAGGAGCCAGTGAGGACTAGCATCACTTTTCCCCGCTGGCACCTTTGCTGTGGCAGCAAAAGCTGGACGTTTGTCTTTTTTGCTCCAAACAGCGCCGAAAGTGAAAGAAGGTGCTTTTGAGGATAGCGTGCGCAGGAAAGCAGAGAGGGCCAAATTGTCTGGGGCATTTGAAGGGGTTCCAGGAGGCAGTGAGAAGCAGCATCACTTTTCCCCGCTGGCACCTTTGCTGTGGCAGCAAAAGCTGGACGTTTGTCTTTTTTGCTCCAAACAGCGCCGAAAGTGAAAAAAGTTGCTTTTGAGGATAGAGTGCGCAGGAAAGCAGAGAGGGCCAAATTGTCTGGGGCATTTGAAGGGGTTCCAGGAGGCAGTGAGAAGCAGCATCACTTTTCCCCGCTGGCACCTTTGCTGTGGCAGCAAAAGCTGGACGTTTGTCTTTTTTGCTCCAAACAGCGCCGAAAGTGAAAAAAGGTGCTTTTGAGGATAGAGTGCGCAGGAAAGCAGAGAGGGCCAAATTGTGTGGGGCATTTGAAGGGGTTCCAGGAGGCAGTGAGAAGCAGCATCACTTTTCCCCGCTGGCACCTTTGCTGTGGCAGCAAAAGCTGGACGTTTGTCTTTTTTGCTCCAAACAGCGCCGAAAGTGAAAACAGGTGCTTTTGAGGATAGAGTGCGCAGGAAAGCAGAGAGGGCCAAATTGTGTGGGGCATTTGAAGGGGTTCCAGGAGGCAGTGAGAAGCAGCATCACTTTTCCCCGCTGGCACCTTTGCTGTGGCAGCAAAAGCTGGACGTTTGTCTTTTTTGCTCCAAACAGCGCCGAAAGTGAAAAAAGGTGCTTTTGAGGATAGACTTTTCAGGAAAGCAGAGAGGGCCAAATTGTGTGGGGCATTTGAAGGGGTTCCAGGAGCCAGTGAGAAGCAGCATCACTTTTCCCCGCTGGCACCTTTGCTGTGGCAGCAAAAGCTGGACGTTTGTCTTTTTTGCTCCAAACAGCGCCGAAAGTGAAAAAAGGTGCTTTTGAGGATAGCGTGCGCAGGAAAGCAGAGAGGGCCAAATTGTGTGGGGCATTTGAAGGGGTTCCAGGAGGCAGTGAGAAGCAGCATCACTTTTCCCCGCTGGCACCTTTGCTGTGGCAGCAAAAGCTGGACGTTTGTCTTTTTTGCTCCAAACAGCGCCGAAAGTGAAAAAAGGTGCTTTTGAGGATAGCGTGCGCAGGAAAGCAGAGAGGGCCAAATTGTCTGGGGCATTTGAAGGGGTTCCAGGAGGCAGTGAGAAGCAGCATCACTTTTCCCCGCTGGCACCTTTGCTGTGGCAGCAAAAGCTGGACGTTTGTCTTTTTTGCTCCAAACAGCGGCGAAAGTGAAAAAAGGTGCTTTTGAGGATAGACTTTTCAGGAAAGCAGAGAGGGCCAAATTGTCTGGGGCATTTGAAGGGGTTCCAGGAGGCAGTGAGAAGCAGCATCACTTTTCCTGCTGGCACCTTTGCTGTGGCAGCAAAAGCTGGACGTTTGTCTTTTTTGCTCCAAACAGCGCCGAAAATGAAAAAAGTTGCTTTTGAGGATAGAGTGCGCAGGAAAGCAGAGAGGGCCAAATTGTGTGGGGCATTTGAAGGGGTTCCAGGAGGCAGTGAGAAGCAGCATCACTTTTCCCCGCTGGCACCTTTGCTGTGGCAGCAAAAGCTGGACGTTTGTCTTTTTTGCTCCAAACAGCGCCGAAAGTGAAAAAAGGTGCTTTTGAGGATGGAGTGCGCAGGAAAGCAGAGAGGGCCAAATTGTGTGGGGCATTTGAAGGGGTTCCAGGAGGCAGTGAGAAGCAGCATCACTTTTCCCCGCTGGCACCTTTGCTGTGGCAGCAAAAGCTGGACGTTTGTCTTTTTTGCTCCAAACAGCGCCGAAAGTGAAAAAAGGTGCTTTTGAGGATAGAGTGCGCAGGAAAGCAGAGAGGGCCAAATTGTGTGGGGCATTTGAAAGGGTTCCAGGAGCCAGTGAGGACCAGCATCACTTTTCCCCGCTGGCACCTTTGCTGTGGCAGCAAAAGCTGGACGTTTGTCTTTTTTGCTCCAAACAGCGCCGAAAGTGAAAAAAGGTGCTTTTGAGGATAGAGTGCGCAGGAAAGCAGAGAGGGCCAAATTGTCTCGGGCATTTGAAGGGGTTGCAGGAGGCAGTGAGAAGCAGCATCACTTTTCCCCGCTGGCACCTTTGCTGTGGCAGCAAAAGCTGGACGTTTGTCTTTTTTGCTCCAAACAGCGCCGAAAGTGAAAAAAGGTGCTTTTGAGGATAGAGTGCGCAGGAAAGCAGAGAGGGCCAAATTGTGTGGGGCATTTGAAGGGGTTCCAGAAGGCAGTGAGAAGCAGCATCACTTTTCCTGCTGGCACCTTTGCTGTGGCAGCAAAAGCTGGACGTTTGTCTTTTTTGATCCAAACAGCGCCGAAAGTGAAAAAAGTTGCTTTTAAGCATAGAGTGCGCAGGAAAGCAGAGAGGGCCAAATTGTGTGGGGCATTTGAAGGGGTTCCAGGAGGCAGTGAGAAGCAGCATCACTTTTCCCCGCTGGCACCTTTGCTGTGGCAGCAAAAGCTGGACATTTGTCTTTTTGGCTCCAAACAGCGCCGAAAGTGAAAAAAGGTGCTTTTGAGGATAGAGTGCGCAGGAAAGCAGAGAGGGCCAAATTGTCTGGGGCATTTGAAGGGGTTCCAGGAGGCAGTGAGAAGCAGCATCACTTTTCCCCGCTGGCACCTTTGCTGTGGCAGCAAAAGCTGGACGTTTGTCTTTTTTGCTCCAAACAGCGCCGAAAGTGAAAAAAGGTGCTTTTGAGGATAGACTTTTCAGGAAAGCAGAGAGGGCCAAATTGTGTGGGGCATTTGAAGGGGTTCCAGGAGGCAGTGAGAAGCAGCATCACTTTTCCCCGCTGGCACCTTTGCTGTGGCAGCAAAAGCTGGACATTTGTCTTTTTTGCTCCAAACAGCGCCGAAAGTGAAAAAAGGTGCTTTTGAGGATAGCGTGCGCAGGAAAGCAGAGAGGGCCAAATTGTCTGGGGCATTTGAAGGGGTTCCAGGAGGCAGTGAGAAGCAGCATCACTTTTCCCCGCTGGCACCTTTGCTGTGGCAGCAAAAGCTGGACGTTTGTCTTTTTTGCTCCAAACAGCGCCGAAAGTGAAAAAAGGTGCTTTTGAGGATAGAGTGCGCAGGAAAGCAGAGAGGGCCAAATTGTGTGGGGCATTTGAAGGGGTTCCAGGAGGCAGTGAGAAGCAGCATCACTTTTCCTGCTGGCACCTTTGCTGTGGCAGCAAAAGCTGGACGTTTGTCTTTTTTGCTCCAAACAGCGCCGAAAGTGAAAAAAGGTGCTTTTGAGGATAGAGTGCGCAGGAAAGCAGAGAGGGCCAAATTGTCTGGGGCATTTGAAGGGGTTCCAGGAGGCAGTGAGAAGCAGCATCACTTTTCCCCGCTGGCACCTTTGCTGTGGCAGCAAAAGCTGGACGTTTGTCTTTTTTGCTCCAAACAGCGCCGAAAATGAAAACAGGTGCTTTTGAGGATGGACTGCGCAGGAAAGCAGAGAGGGCCAAATTGTGTGGGGCATTTGAAGGGGTTCCAGGAGGCAGTGAGAAGCAGCATCACTTTTCCCCGCTGGCACCTTTGCTGTGGCAGCAAAAGCTGGACGTTTGTCTTTTTTGCTCCAAACAGCGCCGAAAGTGAAAACAGGTTCTTTTGAGGATAGACTTTTCAGGAAGGCAGAGAGGGCCAAATTGTGTGGGGCATTTGAAGGGGTTCCAGGAGCCAGTGAGGACCAGCATCACTTTTCCCCGCTGGCACCTTTGCTGTGGCAGCAAAAGCTGGACGTTTGTCTTTTTTGCTCCAAACAGCGCCGAAAGTGAAAAAAGTTGCTTTTGAGGATAGAGTGCGCAGGAAAGCAGAGAGGGCCAAATTGTGTGGGGCATTTGAAGGGGTTCCAGGAGGCAGTGAGAAGCAGCATCACTTTTCCCCGCTGGCACCTTTGCTGTGGCAGCAAAAGCTGGACGTTTGTCTTTTTTGCTCCAAACAGCGCCGAAAGTGAAAAAAGGTGCTTTTGAGGATAGACTTTTCAGGAAAGCAGAGAGGGCCAAATTGTGTGGGGCATTTGAAGGGGTTCCAGGAGGCAGTGAGAAGCAGCATCACTTTTCCCCGCTGGCACCTTTGCTGTGGCAGCAAAAGCTGGACGTTTGTCTTTTTTGCTCCAAACAGCGCCGAAAGTGAAAAAAGGTGCTTTTGAGGATAGCGTGCGCAGGAAAGCAGAGAGGGCCAAATTGTGTGGGGCATTTGAAGCGGTTCCAGGAGGCAGTGAGGACCAGCATCACTTTTCCCCGCTGGCACCTTTGCTGTGGCAGCAAAAGCTGGACGTTTGTCTTTTTTGCTCCAAACAGCGCCGAAAAAGAAAACAGGTGCTTTTGAGGATGGACTGCGTAGGAAAGCAGAGAGGGCCAAATTGTGTGGGGCATTTGAAGGGGTTCCAGGAGGCAGTGAGAAGCAGCATCACTTTTCCCCGCTGGCACCTTTGCTGTGGCAGCAAAAGCTGGACGTTTGTCTTTTTTGCTCCAAACAGCGCCGAAAGTGAAAAAAGGTGCTTTTGAGGATAGAGTGCGCAGGAAAGCAGAGAGGGCCAAATTGTGTGGGGCATTTGAAGGGGTTCCAGGAGGCAGTGAGAAGCAGCATCACTTTTCCTGCTGGCACCTTTGCTGTGGCAGCAAAAGCTGGACGTTTGTCTTTTTTGCTCCAAACAGCGCCGAAAGTGAAAAAAGGTGCTTTTGAGGATAGAGTGCGCAGGAAAGCAGAGAGGGCCAAATTGTCTGGGGCATTTGAAGGGGTTCCAGGAGGCAGTGAGAAGCAGCATCACTTTTCCCCGCTGGCACCTTTGCTGTGGCAGCAAAAGCTGGACGTTTGTCTTTTTTGCTCCAAACAGCGCCGAAAATGAAAACAGGTGCTTTTGAGGATGGACTGCGCAGGAAAGCAGAGAGGGCCAAATTGTGTGGGGCATTTGAAGGGGTTCCAGGAGGCAGTGAGAAGCAGCATCACTTTTCCCCGCTGGCACCTTTGCTGTGGCAGCAAAAGCTGGACGTTTGTCTTTTTTGCTCCAAACAGCGCCGAAAGTGAAAACAGGTTCTTTTGAGGATAGACTTTTCAGGAAGGCAGAGAGGGCCAAATTGTGTGGGGCATTTGAAGGGGTTCCAGGAGCCAGTGAGGACCAGCATCACTTTTCCCCGCTGGCACCTTTGCTGTGGCAGCAAAAGCTGGACGTTTGTCTTTTTTGCTCCAAACAGCGCCGAAAGTGAAAAAAGTTGCTTTTGAGGATAGAGTGCGCAGGAAAGCAGAGAGGGCCAAATTGTGTGGGGCATTTGAAGGGGTTCCAGGAGGCAGTGAGAAGCAGCATCACTTTTCCCCGCTGGCACCTTTGCTGTGGCAGCAAAAGCTGGACGTTTGTCTTTTTTGCTCCAAACAGCGCCGAAAGTGAAAAAAGGTGCTTTTGAGGATAGACTTTTCAGGAAAGCAGAGAGGGCCAAATTGTGTGGGGCATTTGAAGGGGTTCCAGGAGGCAGTGAGAAGCAGCATCACTTTTCCCCGCTGGCACCTTTGCTGTGGCAGCAAAAGCTGGACGTTTGTCTTTTTTGCTCCAAACAGCGCCGAAAGTGAAAAAAGGTGCTTTTGAGGATAGCGTGCGCAGGAAAGCAGAGAGGGCCAAATTGTGTGGGGCATTTGAAGCGGTTCCAGGAGGCAGTGAGGACCAGCATCACTTTTCCCCGCTGGCACCTTTGCTGTGGCAGCAAAAGCTGGACGTTTGTCTTTTTTGCTCCAAACAGCGCCGAAAAAGAAAACAGGTGCTTTTGAGGATGGACTGCGTAGGAAAGCAGAGAGGGCCAAATTGTGTGGGGCATTTGAAGGGGTTCCAGGAGGCAGTGAGAAGCAGCATCACTTTTCCCCGCTGGCACCTTTGCTGTGGCAGCAAAAGCTGGACGTTTGTCTTTTTTGCTCCAAACAGCGCCGAAAGTGAAAAAAGGTGCTTTTGAGGATGGAGTGCGCAGGAAAGCAGAGAGGGCCAAATTGTGTGGGGCATTTGAAGGGGTTCCAGGAGGCAGTGAGAAGCAGCATCACTTTTCCCCGCTGGCACCTTTGCTGTGGCAGCAAAAGCTGGACGTTTGTCTTTTTTGCTCCAAACAGCGCCGAAAGTGAATAAAGGTGCTTTTGAGGATAGAGTGCGCAGGAAAGCAGAGAGGGCCAAATTGTCTGGGGCATTTGAAGGGGTTCCAGGAGCCAGTGAGGACCAGCATCACTTTTCCCCGCTGGCACCTTTGCTGTGGCAGCAAAAGCTGGACGTTTGTCTTTTTTGCTCCAAACAGCGCCGAAAGTGAAAAAAGGTGCTTTTGAGGATAGAGTGCGCAGGAAAGCAGAGAGGGCCAAATTGTCTGGGGCATTTGAAGGGGTTGCAGGAGGCAGTGAGAAGCAGCATCACTTTTCCCCGCTGGCACCTTTGCTGTGGCAGCAAAAGCTGGACGTTTGTCTTTTTTGCTCCAAACAGCGCCGAAAGTGAAAAAAGGTGCTTTTGAGGATAGAGTGCGCAGGAAAGCAGAGAGGGCCAAATTGTGTGGGGCATTTGAAGGGGTTCCAGGAGGCAGTGAGAAGCAGCATCACTTTTCCTGCTGGCACCTTTGCTGTGGCAGCAAAAGCTGGACGTTTGTCTTTTTTGCTCCAAACAGCGCCGAAAGTGAAAAAAGTTGCTTTTAAGCATAGAGTGCGCAGGAAAGCAGAGAGGGCCAAATTGTGTGGGGCATTTGAAGGGGTTCCAGGAGGCAGTGAGAAGCAGCATCACTTTTCCCCGCTGGCACCTTTGCTGTGGCAGCAAAAGCTGGACATTTGTCTTTTTGGCTCCAAACAGCGCCGAAAGTGAAAAAAGGTGCTTTTGAGGATAGAGTGCGCAGGAAAGCAGAGAGGGCCAAATTGTCTGGGGCATTTGAAGGGGTCCCAGGAGGCAGTGAGAAGCAGCATCACTTTTCCCCGCTGGCACCTTTGCTGTGGCAGCAAAAGCTGGACGTTTGTCTTTTTTGCTCCAAACAGCGCCGAAAGTGAAAAAAGGTGCTTTTGAGGATAGAGTGCGCAGGAAAGCAGAGAGGGCCAAATTGTCTGGGGCATTTGAAGGGGTTCCAGGAGGCAGTGAGAAGCAGCATCACTTTTCCTGCTGGCACCTTTGCTGTGGCAGCAAAAGCTGGACGTTTGTCTTTTTTGCTCCAAACAGCGCCGAAAGTGAAAAAAGGTGCTTTTGAGGATAGAGTGCGCAGGAAAGCAAAGAGGGCCAAATTGTCTGGGGCATTTGAAGGGGTTCCAGGAGGCAGTGAGAAGCAGCATCACTTTTCCCCGCTGGCACCTTTGCTGTGGCAGCAAAAGCTGGACGTTTGTCTTTTTTGCTCCAAACAGCGCCGAAAATGAAAACAGGTGCTTTTGAGGATGGACTGCGCAGGAAAGCAGAGAGGGCCAAATTGTCTGGGGCATTTGAAGGGGTTCCAGGAGGCAGTGAGAAGCAGCATCACTTTTCCCCGCTGGCACCTTTGCTGTGGCAGCAAAAGCTGGACGTTTGTCTTTTTTGCTCCAAACAGCGCCGAAAGTGAAAAAAGGTGCTTTTGAGGATAGACTTTTCAGGAAGGCAGAGAGGGCCAAATTGTGTGGGGCATTTGAAGGGGTTCCAGGAGGCAGTGAGAAGCAGCATCACTTTTCCCCGCTGGCACCTTTGCTGTGGCAGCAAAAGCTGGACGTTTGTCTTTTTTGCTCCAAACAGCGCCGAAAATGAAAACAGGTGCTTTTGAGGATGGACTGCGCAGGAAAGCAGAGAGGGCCAAATTGTGTGGGGCATTTGAAGGGGTTCCAGGAGGCAGTGAGAAGCAGCATCACTTTTCCCCGCTGGCACCTTTGCTGTGGCAGCAAAAGCTGGACGTTTGTCTTTTTTGCTCCAAACAGCGCCGAAAGTGAAAAAAGGTGCTTTTGAGGATAGACTTTTCAGGAAAGCAGAGAGGGCCAAATTGTGTGGGGCATTTGAAGGGGTTCCAGGAGGCAGTGAGAAGCAGCATCACTTTTCCCCGCTGGCACCTTTGCTGTGGCAGCAAAAGCTGGACGTTTGTCTTTTTTGCTCCAAACAGCGCCGAAAGTGAAAAAAGGTGCTTTTGAGGATAGCGTGCGCAGGAAAGCAGAGAGGGCCAAATTGTGTGGGGCATTTGAAGCGGTTCCAGGAGGCAGTGAGGACCAGCATCACTTTTCCCCGCTGGCACCTTTGCTGTGGCAGCAAAAGCTGGACGTTTGTCTTTTTTGCTCCAAACAGCGCCGAAAATGAAAACAGGTGCTTTTGAGGATGGACTGCGTAGGAAAGCAGAGAGGGCCAAATTGTGTGGGGCATTTGAAGGGGTTCCAGGAGGCAGTGAGAAGCAGCATCACTTTTCCCCGCTGGCACCTTTGCTGTGGCAGCAAAAGCTGGACGTTTGTCTTTTTTGCTCCAAACAGCGCCGAAAGTGAAAAAAGGTGCTTTTGAGGATTGAGTGCACAGGAAAGCAGAGAGGGCCAAATTGTGTGGGGCATTTGAAGGGGTTCCAGGAGGCAGTGAGAAGCAGCATCACTTTTCCCCGCTGGCACCTTTGCTGTGGTAGCAAAAGCTGGACGTTTGTCTTTTTTGCTCCAAACAGCGCCGAAAGTGAAAAAAGGTTCTTTTGAGGATAGAGTGCGCAGGAAAGCAGAGAGGGCCAAATTGTCTGGGGCATTTGAAGGGGTTCCAGGAGCCAGTGAGGACCAGCATCACTTTTCCCCGCTGGCACCTTTGCTGTGGCAGCAAAAGCTGGACGTTTGTCTTTTTTGCTCCAAACAGCGCCGAAAGTGAAAAAAGGTGCTTTTGAGGATAGAGTGCGCAGGAAAGCAGAGAGGGCCAAATTGTCTGGGGCATTTGAAGGGGTTGCAGGAGGCAGTGAGAAGCAGCATCACTTTTCCCCGCTGGCACCTTTGCTGTGGCAGCAAAAGCTGGACGTTTGTCTTTTTTGCTCCAAACAGCGCCGAAAGTGAAAAAAGGTGCTTTTGAGGATAGACTTTTCAGGAAAGCAGAGAGGGCCAAATTGTGTGGGGCATTTGAAGGGGTTCCAGAAGGCAGTGAGAAGCAGCATCACTTTTCCTGCTGGCACCTTTGCTGTGGCAGCAAAAGCTGGACGTTTGTCTTTTTTGCTCCAAACAGCGCCGAAAGTGAAAAAAGTTGCTTTTAAGCATAGAGTGCGCAGGAAAGCAGAGAGGGCCAAATTGTGTGGGGCATTTTAGGGGTTCCAGGAGGCAGTGAGAAGCAGCATCACTTTTCCCCGCTGGCACCTTTGCTGTGGCAGCAAAAGCTGGACGTTTGTCTTTTTGGCTCCAAACAGCGCCGAAAGTGAAAAAAGGTGCTTTTGAGGATAGAGTGCGCAGGAAAGCAGAGAGGGCCAAATTGTGTGGGGCATTTGAAGGGGTTCCAGGAGGCAGTGAGAAGCAGCATCACTTTTCCCCGCTGGCACCTTTGCTGTGGCAGCAAAAGCTGGACATTTGTCTTTTTGGCTCCAAACAGCGCCGAAAGTGAAAAAAGGTGCTTTTGAGGATAGCGTGCGCAGGAAAGCAGAGAGGGCCAAATTGTCTGGGGCATTTGAAGGGGTTCCAGGAGGCAGTGAGAAGCAGCATCACTTTTCCCCGCTGGCACCTTTGCTGTGGCAGCAAAAGCTGGACGTTTGTCTTTTTTGCTCCAAACAGCGCCGAAAGTGAAAAAAGGTGCTTTTGAGGATAGAGTGCGCAGGAAAGCAGAGAGGGCCAAATTGTCTGGGGCATTTGAAGGGGTTCCAGGAGGCAGTGAGAAGCAGCATCACTTTTCCTGCTGGCACCTTTGCTGTGGCAGCAAAAGCTGGACGTTTGTCTTTTTTGCTCCAAACAGCGCCGAAAGTGAAAAAAGGTGCTTTTGAGGATAGAGTGCGCAGGAAAGCAGAGAGGGCCAAATTGTCTGGGGCATTTGAAGGGGTTCCAGGAGGCAGTGAGAAGCAGCATCACTTTTCCCCGCTGGCACCTTTGCTGTGGCAGCAAAAGCTGGACGTTTGTCTTTTTTGCTCCAAACAGCGCCGAAAATGAAAACAGGTGCTTTTGAGGATGGACTGCGCAGGAAAGCAGAGAGGGCCAAATTGTCTGGGGCATTTGAAGGGGTTCCAGGAGGCAGTGAGAAGCAGCATCACTTTTCCCCGCTGGCACCTTTGCTGTGGCAGCAAAAGCTGGACGTTTGTCTTTTTTGCTCCAAACAGCGCCGAAAGTGAAAAAAGGTGCTTTTGAGGATAGACTTTTCAGGAAGGCAGAGAGGGCCAAATTGTGTGGGGCATTTGAAGGGGTTCCAGGAGCCAGTGAGGACCAGCATCACTTTTCCCCGCTGGCACCTTTGCTGTGGCAGCAAAAGCTGGACGTTTGTCTTTTTTGCTCCAAACAGCGCCGAAAGTGAAAAAAGGTGCTTTTGAGGATAGACTTTTCAGGAAAGCAGAGAGGGCCAAATTGTCTGGGGCATTTGAAGGGGTTCCAGGAGGCAGTGAGAAGCAGCATCACTTTTCCCCGCTGGCACCTTTGCTGTGGCAGCAAAAGCTGGACGTTTGTCTTTTTTGCTCCAAACAGCGCCGAAAGTGAAAAAAGGTGCTTTTGAGGATAGACTTTTCAGGAAAGCAGAGAGGGCCAAATTGTGTGGGGCATTTGAAGCGGTTCCAGGAGCCACTGAGGACCAGCATCACTTTTCTCCGCTGGCACCTTTGCTGTGGCAGCAAAAGCTGGACGTTTGTCTTTTTTGCTCCAAACAGCGCCGAAAATGAAAACAGGTGCTTTTGAGGATGGACTGCGCAGGAAAGCAGAGAGGGCCAAATTGTCTGGGGCATTTGAAGGGGTTCCAGGAGGCAGTGAGAAGCAGCATCACTTTTCCCCGCTGGCACCTTTGCTGTGGCAGCAAAAGCTGGACGTTTGTCTTTTTTGCTCCAAACAGCGCCGAAAGTGAAAAAAGGTGCTTTTGAGGATAGACTTTTCAGGAAGGCAGAGAGGGCCAAATTGTGTGGGGCATTTGAAGGGGTTCCAGGAGGCAGTGAGAAGCAGCATCACTTTTCCCCGCTGGCACCTTTGCTGTGGCAGCAAAAGCTGGACGTTTGTCTTTTTTGCTCCAAACTGCGCCGAAAATGAAAACAGGTGCTTTTGAGGATGGACTGCGCAGGAAAGCAGAGAGGGCCAAATTGTGTGAGGCATTTGAAGGGGTTCCAGGAGGCAGTGAGAAGCAGCATCACTTTTCCCCGCTGGCACCTTTGCTGTGGCAGCAAAAGCTGGACGTTTGTCTTTTTTGCTCCAAACAGCGCCGAAAGTGAAAAAAGGTGCTTTTGAGGATAGACTTTTCAGGAAGGCAGAGAGGGCCAAATTGTGTGGGGCATTTGAAGGGGTTCCAGGAGCCAGTGAGGACCAGCATCACTTTTCCCCGCTGGCACCTTTGCTGTGGCAGCAAAAGCTGGACGTTTGTCTTTTTTGCTCCAAACAGCGCCGAAAGTGAAAAAAGTTGCTTTTGAGGATAGAGTGCGCAGGAAAGCAGAGAGGGCCAAATTGTGTGGGGCATTTGAAGGGGTTCCAGGAGGCAGTGAGAAGCAGCATCACTTTTCCCTGCTGGCACCTTTGCTGTGGCAGCAAAAGCTGGACGTTTGTCTTTTTTGCTCCAAACAGCGCCGAAAGTGAAAAAAGTTGCTTTTGAGGATAGAGTGCGCAGGAAAGCAGAGAGGGCCAAATTGTGTGGGGCATTTGAAGGGGTTCCAGGAGGCAGTGAGAAGCAGCATCACTTTTCCCCGCTGGCACCTTTGCTGTGGCAGCAAAAGCTGGACGTTTGTCTTTTTTGCTCCAAACAGCGCCGAAAGTGAAAAAAGGTGCTTTTGAGGATAGCGTGCGCAGGAAAGCAGAGAGGGCCAAATTGTGGGGCAAGAGTGGGGCATTTGAAGCGGTTCCAGGAGCCAGTGAGGACCAGCATCACTTTTCCCCGCTGGCACCTTTGCTGTGGCAGCAAAAGCTGGACGTTTGTCTTTTTTGCTCCAAACAGCGCCGAAAGTGAAAAAAGGTGCTTTTGAGGATAGAGTGCGCAGGAAAGCAGAGAGGGCCAAATTGTCTGGGGCATTTGAAGGGGTTGCAGGAGGCAGTGAGAAGCAGCATCACTTTTCCCCGCTGGCACCTTTGCTGTGGCAGCAAAAGCTGGACGTTTGTCTTTTTTGCTCCAAACAGCGCCGAAAGTGAAAAAAGGTGCTTTTGAGGATAGACTTTTCAGGAAAGCAGAGAGGGCCAAATTGTGTGGGGCATTTGAAGGGGTTCCAGAAGGCAGTGAGAAGCAGCATCACTTTTCCTGCTGGCACCTTTGCTGTGGCAGCAAAAGCTGGACGTTTGTCTTTTTTGCTCCAAACAGCGCCGAAAGTGAAAAAAGTTGCTTTTAAGCATAGAGTGCGCAGGAAAGCAGAGAGGGCCAAATTGTGTGGGGCATTTGAAGGGGTTCCAGGAGGCAGTGAGAAGCAGCATCACTTTTCCCCGCTGGCACCTTTGCTGTGGCAGCAAAAGCTGGACGTTTGTCTTTTTGGCTCCAAACAGCGCCGAAAGTGAAAAAAGGTGCTTTTGAGGATAGAGTGCGCAGGAAAGCAGAGAGGGCCAAATTGTCTGGGGCATTTGAAGGGGTCCCAGGAGGCAGTGAGAAGCAGCATCACTTTTCCCCGCTGGCACCTTTGCTGTGGCAGCAAAAGCTGGACGTTTGTCTTTTTGGCTCCAAACAGCGCCGAAAGTGAAAAAAGGTGCTTTTGAGGATAGAGTGCGCAGGAAAGCAGAGAGGGCCAAATTGTGTGGGACATTTGAAGGGGTTCCAGGAGGCAGTGAGAAGCAGCATCACTTTTCCCCGCTGGCACCTTTGCTGTGGAAGCAAAAGCTGGACATTTGTCTTTTTGGCTCCAAACAGCGCCGAAAGTGAAAAAAGGTGCTTTTGAGGATAGCGTGCGCAGGAAAGCAGAGAGGGCCAAATTGTCTGGGGCATTTGAAGGGGTTCCAGGAGGCAGTGAGAAGCAGCATCACTTTTCCCCGCTGGCACCTTTGCTGTGGCAGCAAAAGCTGGACGTTTGTCTTTTTTGCTCCAAACAGCGCCGAAAGTGAAAAAAGGTGCTTTTGAGGATAGCGTGCGCAGGAAAGCAGAGAGGGCCAAATTGTGTGGGGCATTTGAAGCGGTTCCAGGAGCCACTGAGGACCAGCATCACTTTTCTCTGCTGGCACCTTTGCTGTGGCAGCAAAAGCTGGACGTTTGTCTTTTTTGCTCCAAACAGCGCCGAAAGTGAAAAAAGGTGCTTTTGAGGATAGAGTGCGCAGGAAAGCAGAGAGGGCCAAATTGTCTGGGGCATTTGAAGGGGTTCCAGGAGGCAGTGAGAAGCAGCATCACTTTTCCCCGCTGGCACCTTTGCTGTGGCAGCAAAAGCTGGACGTTTGTCTTTTTTGCTCCAAACAGCGCCGAAAATGAAAACAGGTGCTTTTGAGGATGGACTGCGCAGGAAAGCAGAGAGGGCCAAATTGTCTGGGGCATTTGAAGGGGTTCCAGGAGGCAGTGAGAAGCAGCATCACTTTTCCCCGCTGGCACCTTTGCTGTGGCAGCAAAAGCTGGACGTTTGTCTTTTTTGCTCCAAACAGCGCCGAAAGTGAAAAAAGGTGCTTTTGAGGATAGACTTTTCAGGAAGGCAGAGAGGGCCAAATTGTGTGGGGCATTTGAAGGGGTTCCAGGAGCCAGTGAGGACCAGCATCACTTTTCCCCGCTGGCACCTTTGCTGTGGCAGCAAAAGCTGGACGTTTGTCTTTTTTGCTCCAAACAGCGCCGAAAGTGAAAAATGTTGCTTTTGAGGATAGAGTGCGCAGGAAAGCAGAGAGGGCCAAATTGTGTGGGGCATTTGAAGGGGTTCCAGGAGGCAGTGAGAAGCAGCATCACTTTTCCCCGCTGGCACCTTTGCTGTGGCAGCAAAAGCTGGACGTTTGTCTTTTTTGCTCCAAACAGCGCCGAAAGTGAAAAAAGGTGCTTTTGAGGATAGACTTTTCAGAAAAGCAGAGAGGGCCAAATTGTGTGGGGCATTTGAAGGGGTTCCAGGAGGCAGTGAGAAGCAGCATCACTTTTCCCCGCTGGCACCT
This sequence comes from Vanellus vanellus, assembly GCF_965231255.1. Lineage (NCBI taxonomy): Eukaryota > Metazoa > Chordata > Aves > Charadriiformes > Charadriidae > Vanellus > Vanellus vanellus. The sequence continues at coordinate 23,911 of NW_028127156.1, read as the reverse complement.
TTGCTGTGGCAGCAAAAGCTGGACGTTTGTCTTTTTTGCTCCTAACAGCGCCGAAAGTGAAAAAAGGTGCTTTTGAGGATAGACTTTTCAGGAAAGCAGACAGGGCCAAATTGTCTGGGGCATTTGAAGGGGTTCCAGGAGGCAGTGAGAAGCAGCATCACTTTTCCTGCTGGCACCTTTGCTGTGGCAGCAAAAGCTGGACGTTTGTCTTTTTTGCTCCAAACAGCGCCGAAAGTGAAAAAAGGTGCTTTTGAGGATAGAGTGCGCAGGAAAGCAGAGAGGGCCAAATTGTCTGGGGCATTTGAAGGGGTCCCAGGAGGCAGTGAGAAGCAGCATCACTTTTCCCCGCTGGCACCTTTGCTGTGGCAGCAAAAGCTGGACGTTTGTCTTTTTTGCTCCAAACAGCGCCGAAAATGAAAACAGGTGCTTTTGAGGATGGACTGCGCAGGAAAGCAGAGAGGGCCAAATTGTGTGGGGCATTTGAAGGGGTTCCAGGAGGCAGTGAGAAGCAGCATCACTTTTCCCCGCTGGCACCTTTGCTGTGGCAGCAAAAGCTGGACGTTTGTCTTTTTTGCTCCAAACAGCGCCGAAAGTGAAAAAAGGTGCTTTTGAGGATAGCGTGCGCAGGAAAGCAGAGAGGGCCAAATTGTGTGGGGCATTTGAAGGGGTTCCAGGAGACAGTGAGGACCAGCATCACTTTTCCCCGCTGGCACCTTTGCTGTGGCAGCAAAAGCTGGACGTTTGTCTTTTTTGCTCCAAACAGCGCCGAAAGTGAAAAAAGGTGCTTTTGAGGATAGAGTGCGCAGGAAAGCAGAGAGGGCCAAATTGTCTGGGGCATTTGAAGGGGTTCCAGGAGGCAGTGAGAAGCAGCATCACTTTTCCTGCTGGCACCTTTGCTGTGGCAGCAAAAGCTGGACGTTTGTCTTTTTTGCTCCAAACAGCGCCGAAAGTGAAAAAAGGTGCTTTTGAGGATAGAGTGCGCAGGAAAGCAGAGAGGGCCAAATTGTCTGGGGCATTTGAAGGGGTTCCAGGAGGCAGTGAGAAGCAGCATCACTTTTCCCCGCTGGCACCTTTGCTGTGGCAGCAAAAGCTGGACGTTTGTCTTTTTTGCTCCAAACAGCGCCGAAAATGAAAACAGGTGCTTTTGAGGATGGACTGCGCAGGAAAGCAGAGAGGGCCAAATTGTCTGGGGCATTTGAAGGGGTTCCAGGAGGCAGTGAGAAGCAGCATCACTTTTCCCCGCTGGCACCTTTGCTGTGGCAGCAAAAGCTGGACGTTTGTCTTTTTTGCTCCAAACAGCGCCTAAAGTGAAAAAAGGTGCTTTTGAGGATAGACTTTTCAGGAAGGCAGAGAGGGCCAAATTGTGTGGGGCATTTGAAGGGGTTCCAGGAGCCAGTGAGGACCAGCATCACTTTTCCCCGCTGGCACCTTTGCTGTGGCAGCAAAAGCTGGACGTTTGTCTTTTTTGCTCCTAACAGCGCCGAAAGTGAAAAAAGGTGCTTTTGAGGATAGACTTTTCAGGAAAGCAGACAGGGCCAAATTGTCTGGGGCATTTGAAGGGGTTCCAGGAGGCAGTGAGAAGCAGCATCACTTTTCCTGCTGGCACCTTTGCTGTGGCAGCAAAAGCTGGACGTTTGTCTTTTTTGCTCCAAACAGCGCCGAAAGTGAAAAAAGGTGCTTTTGAGGATAGAGTGCGCAGGAAAGCAGAGAGGGCCAAATTGTCTGGGGCATTTGAAGGGGTCCCAGGAGGCAGTGAGAAGCAGCATCACTTTTCCCCGCTGGCACCTTTGCTGTGGCAGCAAAAGCTGGACGTTTGTCTTTTTTGCTCCAAACAGCGCCGAAAATGAAAACAGGTGCTTTTGAGGATGGACTGCGCAGGAAAGCAGAGAGGGCCAAATTGTGTGGGGCATTTGAAGGGGTTCCAGGAGGCAGTGAGAAGCAGCATCACTTTTCCCCGCTGGCACCTTTGCTGTGGCAGCAAAAGCTGGACGTTTGTCTTTTTTGCTCCAAACAGCGCCGAAAGTGAAAAAAGGTGCTTTTGAGGATAGCGTGCGCAGGAAAGCAGAGAGGGCCAAATTGTCTGGGGCATTTGAAGGGGTTCCAGGAGGCAGTGAGAAGCAGCATCACTTTTCCCCGCTGGCACCTTTGCTGTGGCAGCAAAAGCTGGACGTTTGTCTTTTTTGCTCCAAACAGCGGCGAAAGTGAAAAAAAGTGCTTTTGAGGATAGAGTGCGCAGGAAAGCAGAGAGGGCCAAATTGTCTGGGGCATTTGAAGGGGTTCCAGGAGGCAGTGAGAAGCAGCATCACTTTTCCTGCTGGCACCTTTGCTGTGGCAGCAAAAGCTGGACGTTTGTCTTTTTTGCTCCAAACAGCGCCGAAAGTGAAAAAAGGTGCTTTTGAGGATAGAGTGCGCAGGAAAGCAGAGAGGGCCAAATTGTCTGGGGCATTTGAAGGGGTTCCAGGAGGCAGTGAGAAGCAGCATCACTTTTCCCCGCTGGCACCTTTGCTGTGGCAGCAAAAGCTGGACGTTTGTCTTTTTTGCTCCAAACAGCGCCGAAAATGAAAACAGGTGCTTTTGAGGATGGACTGCGCAGGAAAGCAGAGAGGGCCAAATTGTCTGGGGCATTTGAAGGGGTTCCAGGAGGCAGTGAGAAGCAGCATCACTTTTCCCCGCTGGCACCTTTGCTGTGGCAGCAAAAGCTGGACGTTTGTCTTTTTTGCTCCAAACAGCGCCGAAAGTGAAAAAAGGTGCTTTTGAGGATAGACTTTTCAGGAAGGCAGAGAGGGCAAAATTGTGTGGGGCATTTGAAGCGGTTCCAGGAGCCACTGAGGACCAGCATCACTTTTCTCCGCTGGCACCTTTGCTGTGGCAGCAAAAGCTGGACGTTTGTCTTTTTTGCTCCAAACAGCGCCGAAAGTGAAAAAAGGTGCTTTTGAGGATAGACTTTTCAGGAAAGCAGAGAGGGCCAAATTGTGTGGGGCATTTGAAGGGGTTCCAGGAGGCAGTGAGAAGCAGCATCACTTTTCCCCGCTGGCACCTTTGCTGTGGCAGCAAAAGCTGGACGTTTGTCTTTTTTGCTCCAAACAGCGCCGAAAGTGAAAAAAGGTGCTTTTGAGGATAGCGTGCGCAGGAAAGCAGAGAGGGCCAAATTGTGTGGGGCATTTGAAGCGGTTCCAGGAGCCACTGAGGACCAGCATCACTTTTCTCTGCTGGCACCTTTGCTGTGGCAGCAAAAGCTGGACGTTTGTCTTTTTTGCTCCAAACAGCGCCGAAAGTGAAAAAAGGTGCTTTTGAGGATAGACTTTTCAGGAAAGCAGAGAGGGCCAAATTGTGTGGGGCATTTGAAGGGGTTCCAGGAGGCAGTGAGAAGCAGCATCACTTTTCCCCGCTGGCACCTTTGCTGTGGCAGCAAAAGCTGGACGTTTGTCTTTTTTGCTCCAAACAGCGCCGAAAGTGAAAAAAGGTGCTTTTGAGGATAGAGTGCGCAGGAAAGCAGAGAGGGCCAAATTGTGTGGGGCATTTGAAGGGGTTCCAGGAGGCAGTGAGAAGCAGCATCACTTTTCCTGCTGGCACCTTTGCTGTGGCAGCAAAAGCTGGACGTTTGTCTTTTTTGCTCCAAACAGCGCCGAAAGTGAAAAAAGGTGCTTTTGAGGATAGAGTGCGCAGGAAAGCAGAGAGGGCCAAATTGTCTGGGGCATTTGAAGGGGTCCCAGGAGGCAGTGAGAAGCAGCATCACTTTTCCCCGCTGGCACCTTTGCTGTGGCAGCAAAAGCTGGACGTTTGTCTTTTTTGCTCCAAACAGCGCCGAAAGTGAAAAAAGGTGCTTTTGAGGATAGCGTGCGCAGGAAAGCAGAGAGGGCCAAATTGTGTGGGGCATTTGAAGCGGTTCCAGGAGCCACTGAGGACCAGCATCACTTTTCTCCGCTGGCACCTTTGCTGTGGCAGCAAAAGCTGGACGTTTGTCTTTTTTGCTCCAAACAGCGCCGAAAGTGAAAAAAGGTGCTTTTGAGGATAGACTTTTCAGGAAAGCAGAGAGGGCCAAATTGTGTGGGGCATTTGAAGGGGTTCCAGGAGGCAGTGAGAAGCAGCATCACTTTTCCCCGCTGGCACCTTTGCTGTGGCAGCAAAAGCTGGACGTTTGTCTTTTTTGCTCCAAACAGCGCCGAAAGTGAAAAAAGGTGCTTTTGAGGATAGACTTTTCAGGAAAGCAGAGAGGGCCAAATTGTGTGGGGCATTTGAAGGGGTTCCAGGAGGCAGTGAGAAGCAGCATCACTTTTCCTGCTGGCACCTTTGCTGTGGCAGCAAAAGCTGGACGTTTGTCTTTTTTGCTCCAAACAGCGCCGAAAGTGAAAAAAGGTGCTTTTGAGGATAGAGTGCGCAGGAAAGCAGAGAGGGCCAAATTGTCTGGGGCATTTGAAGGGGTCCCAGGAGGCAGTGAGAAGCAGCATCACTTTTCCCCGCTGGCACCTTTGCTGTGGCAGCAAAAGCTGGACGTTTTTCTTTTTGGATCCAAACAGCGCCGAAAGTGAAAAAAGGTGCTTTTGAGGATAGAGTGCGCAGGAAAGCAGAGAGGGCCAAATTGTGTGGGGCATTTGAAGGGGTTCCAGGAGGCAGTGAGAAGCAGCATCACTTTTCCCCGCTGGCACCTTTGCTGTGGCAGCAAAAGTTGGACGTTTGTCTTTTTTGCTCCAAACAGCGCCGAAAGTGAAAAAAGGTGCTTTTGAGGATAGCGTGCGCAGGAAAGCAGAGAGGGCCAAATTGTCTGGGGCATTTGAAGGGGTTCCAGGAGGCAGTGAGAAGCAGCATCACTTTTCCTGCTGGCACCTTTGCTGTGGCAGCAAAAGCTGGACGTTTGTCTTTTTTGCTCCAAACAGCGCCGAAAGTGAAAAAAGGTGCTTTTGAGGATAGAGTGCGCAGGAAAGCAGAGAGGGCCAAATTGTGTGGTGCATTTGAAGGGGTTCCAGGAGGCAGTGAGAAGCAGCATCACTTTTCCCCGCTGGCACCTTTGCTGTGGCAGCAAAAACTGGACGTTTGTCTTTTTTGCTCCAAACAGCGCCGAAAATGAAAACAGGTGCTTTTGAGGATGGACTGCGCAGGAAAGCAGAGAGGGCCAAATTGTGTGGGGCATTTGAAGGGGTTCCAGGAGGCAGTGAGAAGCAGCATCACTTTTCCCCGCTGGCACCTTTGCTGTGGCAGCAAAAGCTGGACGTTTGTCTTTTTTGCTCCAAACAGCGCCGAAAGTGAAAAAAAGTGCTTTTGAGGATAGAGTGCGCAGGAAAGCAGAGAGGGCCAAATTGTGTGGGGCATTTGAAGGGGTTCCAGGAGCCAGTGAGGACCAGCATCACTTTTCCCCGCTGGCACCTTTGCTGTGGCAGCAAAAGCTGGACGTTTGTCTTTTTTGCTCCAAACAGCGCCGAAAGTGAAAAAAGTTGCTTTTGAGGATAGAGTGCGCAGGAAAGCAGAGAGGGCCAAATTGTGTGGGGCATTTGAAGGGGTTCCAGGAGGCAGTGAGAAGCAGCATCACTTTTCCCCGCTGGCACCTTTGCTGTGGCAGCAAAAGCTGGACGTTTGTCTTTTTTGCTCCAAACAGCGCCGAAAGTGAAAAAAGGTGCTTTTGAGGATAGACTTTTCAGGAAAGCAGAGAGGGCCAAATTGTGTGGGGCATTTGAAGGGGTTCCAGGAGGCAGTGAGAAGCAGCATCACTTTTCCCCGCTGGCACCTTTGCTGTGGCAGCAAAAGCTGGACGTTTGTCTTTTTTGCTCCAAACAGCGCCGAAAGTGAAAAAAGGTGCTTTTGAGGATAGCGTGCGCAGGAAAGCAGAGAGGGCCAAATTGTGTGGGGCATTTGAAGCGGTTCCAGGAGCCACTGAGGACCAGCATCACTTTTCTCTGCTGGCACCTTTGCTGTGGCAGCAAAAGCTGGACGTTTGTCTTTTTTGCTCCAAACAGCGCCGAAAGTGAAAAAAGGTGCTTTTGAGGATAGACTTTTCAGGAAAGCAGAGAGGGCCAAATTGTGTGGGGCATTTGAAGGGGTTCCAGGAGGCAGTGAGAAGCAGCATCACTTTTCCCCGCTGGCACCTTTGCTGTGGCAGCAAAAGCTGGACGTTTGTCTTTTTTGCTCCAAACAGCGCCGAAAGTGAAAAAAGGTGCTTTTGAGGATAGAGTGCGCAGGAAAGCAGAGAGGGCCAAATTGTGTGGGGCATTTGAAGGGGTTCCAGGAGGCAGTGAGAAGCAGCATCACTTTTCCTGCTGGCACCTTTGCTGTGGCAGCAAAAGCTGGACGTTTGTCTTTTTTGCTCCAAACAGCGCCGAAAGTGAAAAAAGGTGCTTTTGAGGATAGAGTGCGCAGGAAAGCAGAGAGGGCCAAATTGTCTGGGGCATTTGAAGGGGTCCCAGGAGGCAGTGAGAAGCAGCATCACTTTTCCCCGCTGGCACCTTTGCTGTGGCAGCAAAAGCTGGACGTTTGTCTTTTTGGATCCAAACAGCGCCGAAAGTGAAAAAAGGTGCTTTTGAGGATAGCGTGCGCAGGAAAGCAGAGAGGGCCAAATTGTCTGGGGCATTTGAAGGGGTTCCAGGAGGCAGTGAGAAGCAGCATCACTTTTCCTGCTGGCACCTTTGCTGTGGCAGCAAAAGCTGGACGTTTGTCTTTTTTGCTCCAAACAGCGCCGAAAGTGAAAAAAGGTGCTTTTGAGGATAGAGTGCGCAGGAAAGCAGAGAGGGCCAAATTGTGTGGTGCATTTGAAGGGGTTCCAGGAGGCAGTGAGAAGCAGCATCACTTTTCCTGCTGGCACCTTTGCTGTGGCAGCAAAAGCTGGACGTTTGTCTTTTTGGATCCAAACAGCGCCGAAAGTGAAAAAAGGTGCTTTTGAGGATAGCGTGCGCAGGAAAGCAGAGAGGGCCAAATTGTGTGGGGCATTTGAAGCGGTTCCAGGAGCCACTGAGGACCAGCATCACTTTTCTCCGCTGGCACCTTTGCTGTGGCAGCAAAAGCTGGACGTTTGTCTTTTTTGCTCCAAACAGCGCCGAAAGTGAAAAAAGGTGCTTTTGAGGATAGCGTGCGCAGGAAAGCAGAGAGGGCCAAATTGTGTGGGGCATTTGAAGGGGTTCCAGGAGGCAGTGAGAAGCAGCATCACTTTTCCCCGCTGGCACCTTTGCTGTGGCAGCAAAAGTTGGACGTTTGTCTTTTTTGCTCCAAACAGCGCCGAAAGTGAAAAAAGGTGCTTTTGAGGATAGCGTGCGCAGGAAAGCAGAGAGGGCCAAATTGTCTGGGGCATTTGAAGGGGTTCCAGGAGGCAGTGAGAAGCAGCATCACTTTTCCTGCTGGCACCTTTGCTGTGGCAGCAAAAGCTGGACGTTTGTCTTTTTTGCTCCAAACAGCGCCGAAAGTGAAAAAAGGTGCTTTTGAGGATAGAGTGCGCAGGAAAGCAGAGAGGGCCAAATTGTGTGGTGCATTTGAAGGGGTTCCAGGAGGCAGTGAGAAGCAGCATCACTTTTCCCCGCTGGCACCTTTGCTGTGGCAGCAAAAACTGGACGTTTGTCTTTTTTGCTCCAAACAGCGCCGAAAATGAAAACAGGTGCTTTTGAGGATGGACTGCGCAGGAAAGCAGAGAGGGCCAAATTGTGTGGGGCATTTGAAGGGGTTCCAGGAGGCAGTGAGAAGCAGCATCACTTTTCCCCGCTGGCACCTTTGCTGTGGCAGCAAAAGCTGGACGTTTGTCTTTTTTGCTCCAAACAGCGGCGAAAGTGAAAAAAAGTGCTTTTGAGGATAGAGTGCGCAGGAAAGCAGAGAGGGCCAAATTGTCTGGGGCATTTGAAGGGGTTCCAGGAGGCAGTGAGAAGCAGCATCACTTTTCCCCGCTGGCACCTTTGCTGTGGCAGCAAAAGCTGGACGTTTGTCTTTTTTGCTCCAAACAGCGCCGAAAGTGAAAAAAGGTGCTTTTGAGGATAGACTTTTCAGGAAAGCAGAGAGGGCCAAATTGTCTGGGGCATTTGAAGCGGTTCCAGGAGCCACTGAGGACCAACATCACTTTTCTCCGCTGGCACCTTTGCTGTGGCAGCAAAAGCTGGACGTTTGTCTTTTTTGCTCCAAACAGCGCCGAAAGTGAAAAAAGGTGCTTTTGAGGATAGACTTTTCAGGAAAGCAGAGAGGGCCAAATTGTGTGGGGCATTTGAAGGGGTTCCAGGAGGCAGTGAGAAGCAGCATCACTTTTCCTGCTGGCACCTTTGCTGTGGCAGCAAAAGCTGGACGTTTGTCTTTTTTGCTCCAAATAGCGTTGAAAGTGAAAAAAGGTGCTTTTGAGGATAGAGTGCGCAGGAAAGCAGAGAGGGCCAAATTGTCTGGGGCATTTGAAGGGGTTCCAGGAGGCAGTGAGAAGCAGCATCACTTTTCCCCGCTGGCACCTTTGCTGTGGCAGCAAAAGCTGGACGTTTGTCTTTTTTGCTCCAAACAGCGCCGAAAGTGAAAAAAGGTGCTTTTGAGGATAGCGTGCGCAGGAAAGAAGAGAGGGCCAAATTGTCTGGGGCATTTGAAGGGGTTCCAGGAGGCAGTGAGAAGCAGCATCACTTTTCCCCGCTGGCACCTTTGCTGTGGCAGCAAAAGCTGGACGTTTGTCTTTTTTGCTCCAAACAGCGCCGAAAGTGAAAAAAGGTGCTTTTGAGGATAGAGTGCACAGGAAAGCAGAGAGGGCCAAATTGTCTGGGTCATTTGAAGGGGTTCCAGGAGGCAGTGAGAAGCAGCATCACTTTTCCCCGCTGGCATTTTTGCTGTGGCAGCAAAAGCTGGACGTTTGTCTTTTTTGCTCCAAACAGCGCCGAAAGTGAAAAAAGGTGCTTTTGAGGATAGACTTTTCAGGAAGGCAGAGAGGGCCAAATTGTGTGGGGCATTTGAAGGGGTTCCAGGAGGCAGTGAGAAGCAGCATCACTTTTCCCCGCTGGCACCTTTGCTGTGGCAGCAAAAGCTGGACGTTTGTCTTTTTGGTTCCAAAAAGCGCCGAAAGTGAAAAAAGGTGCTTTTGAGGATAGCGTGCGCAGGAAAGCAGAGAGGGCCAAATTGTGTGGGGCATTTGAAGCGGTTCCAGGAGGCAGTGAGGACCAGCATCACTTTTCCCCGCTGGCACCTTTGCTGTGGCAGCAAAAGCTGGACGTTTGTCTTTTTTGCTCCAAACAGCGCCGAAAGTGAAAAAAGGTGCTTTTGAGGATAGACTTTTCAGGAAAGCAGAGAGGGCCAAATTGTGTGGGGCATTTGAAGGGGTTCCAGGAGGCAGTGAGAAGCAGCATCACTTTTCCCCGCTGGCACCTTTGCTGTGGCAGCAAAAGCTGGACGTTTGTCTTTTTGGCTCCAAACAGCGCCGAAAGTGAAAAAAGGTGCTTTTGAGGATAGCGTGCGCAGGAAAGCAGTGAGGGCCAAATTGTCTGGGGCATTTGAAGGGGTTCCAGGAGGCAGTGAGAAGCAGCATCACTTTTCCCCGCTGGCACCTTTGCTGTGGCAGCAAAAGCTGGACGTTTGTCTTTTTTGCTACAAACAGCACCGAAAGTGAAAAAAGGTGCTTTTGAGGATAGACTTTTCAGGAAAGCAGAGAGGGCCAAATTGTGTGGGGCATTTGAAGGGGTTCCAGGAGGCAGTGAGAAGCAGCATCACTTTTCCCCGCTGGCACCTTTGCTGTGGCAGCAAAAGCTGGACGTTTGTCTTTTTTGCTACAAACAGCACCGAAAGTGAAAAAAGGTGCTTTTGAGGATAGACTTTTCAGGAAAGCAGAGAGGGCCAAATTGTGTGGGGCATTTGAAGGGGTTCCAGGAGGCAGTGAGAAGCAGCATCACTTTTCCCCGCTGGCACCTTTGCTGTGGCAGCAAAAGCTGGACGTTTGTCTTTTTTGCTCCAAACAGCGCCGAAAGTGAAAAAAGGTGCTTTTGAGGATAGACTTTTCAGGAAAGCAGAGAGGGCCAAATTGTGTGGGGCATTTGAAGGGGTTCCAGGAGCCACTGAGGACCAGCATCACTTTTCCCCGCTGGCACCTTTGCTGTGGCAGCAAAAGCTGGACGTTTGTCTTTTTTGCTCCAAACAGCGCCGAAAGTGAAAAAAGGTGCTTTTGAGGATAGACTTTTCAGGAAAGCAGAGAGGGCCAAATTGTGTGGGGCATTTGAAGGGGTTCCAGGAGGCAGTGAGAAGCAGCATCACTTTTCCTGCTGGCACCTTTGCTGTGGCAGCAAAAGCTGGACGTTTGTCTTCTTTGCTCCAAACAGCGCCGAAAGTGAAAAAAGTTGCTTTTGAGGATAGCGTGCGCAGGAAAGCAGAGAGGGCCAAATTGTGTGGGGCATTTGAAGGGGTTCCAGGAGGCAGTGAGAAGCAGCATCACTTTTCCCAGCTGGCACCTTTGCTGTGGCAGCAAAAGCTGGACGTTTGTCTTTTTTGCTCCAAACAGCGCCGAAAGTGAAAAAAGGTGCTTTTGAGGATAGAGTGCGCAGGAAAGCAGAGAGGGCCAAATTGTCTGGGGCATTTGAAGGGGTCCCAGGAGGCAGTGAGAAGCAGCATCACTTTTCCCCGCTGGCACCTTTGCTGTGGCAGCAAAAGCTGGACGTTTGTCTTTTTTGCTCCAAACAGCGCCGAAAGTGAAAAAAGGTGCTTTTGAGGATAGCGTGCGCAGGAAAGCAGAGAGGGCCAAATTGTGTGGGGCATTTGAAGGGGTTCCAGGAGGCAGTGAGAAGCAGCATCACTTTTCCCCGCTGGCACCTTTGCTGTGGCAGCAAAAGCTGGACGTTTGTCTTTTTTGCTCCAAACAGCGCCGAAAGTGAAAAAAGTTGCTTTTGAGGATAGAGTGCGCAGGAAAGCAGAGAGGGCCAAATTGTGTGGGGCATTTGAAGGGGTTCCAGGAGGCAGTGAGAAGCAGCATCACTTTTCCTGCTGGCACCTTTGCTGTGGCAGCAAAAGCTGGACGTTTGTCTTTTTTGCTCCAAACAGCGCCGAAAGTGAAAAAAGGTGCTTTTGAGGATAGAGTGCGCAGGAAAGCAGAGAGGGCCAAATTGTGTGGGGCATTTGAAGGGGTTCCAGGAGGCAGTGAGAAGCAGCATCACTTTTCCCCGCTGGCACCTTTGCTGTGGCAGCAAAAGCTGGACGTTTGTCTTTTTTGCTCCAAACAGCGCCGAAAGTGAAAAAAGGTGCTTTTGAGGATAGCGTGCGCAGGAAAGCAGAGAGGGCCAAATTGTCTGGGGCATTTGAAGGGGTTCCAGGAGGCAGTGAGAAGCAGCATCACTTTTCCCCACTGGCACCTTTGCTGTGGCAGCAAAAGCTGGACGTTTGTCTTTTTTGCTCCAAACAGCGCCGAAAGTGAAAAAAGGTGCTTTTGAGGATAGAGTGCGCAGGAAAGCAGAGAGGGCCAAATTGTCTGGGGCATTTGAAGGGGTTCCAGGAGCCAGTGAGGACCAGCATCACTTTTCCCCGCTGGCACCTTTGCTGTGGCAGCAAAAGCTGGACGTTTGTCTTTTTGGCTCCAAACAGCGCCGAAAGTGAAAAAAGGTGCTTTTAAGGATAGCGTGCGCAGGAAAGAAGAGAGGGCCAAATTGTCTGGGGCATTTGAAGGGGTTCCAGGAGGCAGTGAGAAGCAGCATCACTTTTCCCCGCTGGCACCTTTGCTGTGGCAGCAAAAGCTGGACGTTTGTCTTTTTTGCTCCAAACAGCGCCGAAAGTGAAAAAAGGTGCTTTTGAGGATAGAGTGCACAGGAAAGCAGAGAGGGCCAAATTGTCTGGGTCATTTGAAGGGGTTCCAGGAGGCACTGAGAAGCAGCATCACTTTTCCCCGCTGGCACCTTTGCTGTGGCAGCAAAAGCTGGACGTTTGTCTTTTTTGCTCCAAACAGCGCCGAAAGTGAAAAAAGGTGCTTTTGAGGATAGACTTTTCAGGAAGGCAGAGAGGGCCAAATTGTGTGGGGCATTTGAAGGGGTTCCAGGAGCCAGTGAGGACCAGCATCACTTTTCCCCGCTGGCACCTTTGCTGTGGCAGCAAAAGCTGGACGTTTGTCTTTTTTGCTCCAAACAGCGCCGAAAGTGAAAAAAGTTGCTTTTGAGGATAGAGTGCGCAGGAAAGCAGAGAGGGCCAAATTGTGTGGGGCATTTGAAGGGGTTCCAGGAGGCAGTGAGAAGCAGCATCACTTTTCCCCGCTGGCACCTTTGCTGTGGCAGCAAAAGCTGGACGTTTGTCTTTTTTTGCTACAAACAGCACCGAAAGTGAAAAAAGGTGCTTTTGAGGATAGACTTTTCAGGAAAGCAGAGAGGGCCAAATTGTGTGGGGCATTTGAAGGGGTTCCAGGAGGCAGTGAGAAGCAGCATCACTTTTCCCCGCTGGCACCTTTGCTGTGGCAGCAAAAGCTGGACGTTTGTCTTTTTTGCTCCAAACAGCGCCGAAAGTGAAAAAAGGTGCTTTTGAGGATAGACTTTTCAGGAAAGCAGAGAGGGCCAAATTGTGTGGGGCATTTGAAGGGGTTCCAGGAGGCAGTGAGAAGCAGCATCACTTTTCCTGCTGGCACCTTTGCTGTGGCAGCAAAAGCTGGACGTTTGTCTTTTTTGCTCCAAACAGCGCCGAAAGTGAAAAAAGGTGCTTTTGAGGATAGCGTGCGCAGGAAAGCAGAGAGGGCCAAATTGTGTGGGGCATTTGAAGGGGTTCCAGGAGGCAGTGAGAAGCAGCATCACTTTTCCCAGCTGGCACCTTTGCTGTGGCAGCAAAAGCTGGACGTTTGTCTTTTTTGCTCCAAACAGCGCCGAAAGTGAAAAAAGGTGCTTTTGAGGATAGAGTGCGCAGGAAAGCAGAGAGGGCCAAATTGTGTGGGGCATTTGAAGGGGTCCCAGGAGGCAGTGAGAAGCAGCATCACTTTTCCCCGCTGGCACCTTTGCTGTGGCAGCAAAAGCTGGACGTTTGTCTTTTTTGCTCCAAACAGCGCCGAAAGTGAAAAAAGTTGCTTTTGAGGATAGAGTGCGCAGGAAAGCAGAGACGGCCAAATTGTCTGGGGCATTTGAAGGGGTTCCAGGAGGCAGTGAGAAGCAGCATCACTTTTCCTGCTGGCACCTTTGCTGTGGCAGCAAAAGCTGGACGTTTGTCTTTTTTGCTCCAAACAGCGCCGAAAGTGAAAAAAGGTGCTTTTGAGGCTAGAGTGCGCAGGAAAGCAGAGAGGGCCAAATTGTGTGGGGCATTTGAAGGGGTTCCAGGAGGCAGTGAGAAGCAGCATCACTTTTCCCCACTGGCACCTTTGCTGTGGCAGCAAAAGCTGGACGTTTGTCTTTTTTGCTCCAAACAGCGCCGAAAGTGAAAAAAGGTGCTTTTGAGGATAGAGTGCGCAGGAAAGCAGAGAGGGCCAAATTGTCTGGGGCATTTGAAGGGGTTCCAGGAGCCAGTGAGGACCAGCATCACTTTTCCCCGCTGGCACCTTTGCTGTGGCAGCAAAAGCTGGACGTTTGTCTTTTTTGCTCCAAACAGCGCCGAAAGTGAAAAAAGGTGCTTTTGAGGATAGAGTGCGCAGGAAAGCAGAGAGGGCCAAATTGTCTGGGGCATTTGAAGGGGTTGCAGGAAGCAGTGAGAAGCAGCATCACTTTTCCCCGCTGGCACCTTTGCTGTGGCAGCAAAAGCTGGACGTTTGTCTTTTTTGCTCCAAACAGCGCCGAAAGTGAAAAAAGGTGCTTTTGAGGATAGAGTGCGCAGGAAAGCAGAGAGGGCCAAATTGTGTGGGGCATTTGAAGGGGTTCCAGGAGGCAGTGAGAAGCAGCATCACTTTTCCTGCTGGCACCTTTGCTGTGGCAGCAAAAGCTGGACGTTTGTCTTTTTTGCTCCAAACAGCGCCGAAAATGAAAAAAGTTCCTTTTGAGGATAGAGTGCGCAGGAAAGCAGAGAGGGCCAAATTGTGTGGGGCATTTGAAGGGGTTCCAGGAGGCAGTGAGAAGCAGCATCACTTTTCCCCGCTGGCACCTTTGCTGTGGCAGCAAAAGCTGGACATTTGTCTTTTTGGCTCCAAACAGCGCCGAAAGTGAAAAAAGGTGCTTTTGAGGATAGAGTGCGCAGGAAAGCAGAGAGGGCCAAATTGTCTGGGGCATTTGAAGGGGTCCCAGGAGGCAGTGAGAAGCAGCATCACTTTTCCCCGCTGGCACCTTTGCTGTGGCAGCAAAAGCTGGACGTTTGTCTTTTTTGCTCCAAACAGCGCCAAAAGTGAAAAAAGGTGCTTTTGAGGATAGAGTGCGCAGGAAAGCAGAGAGGGCCAAATTGTGTGGGGCATTTGAAGGGGTTCCAGGAGGCAGTGAGAAGCAGCATCACTTTTCCCCGCTGGCACCTTTGCTGTGGCAGCAAAAGCTGGACGTTTGTCTTTTTTGCTCCAAACAGCGCCGAAAGTGAAAAAAGGTGCTTTTGAGGATAGCGTGCGCAGGAAAGCAGAGAGGGCCAAATTGTGTGGGGCATTTAAAGGGGTTCCAGGAGGCAGTGAGAAGCAGCATCACTTTTCCCCGCTGGCACCTTTGCTGTGGCAGCAAAAGCTGGACGTTTGTCTTTTTTGCTCCAAACAGCGCCGAAAGTGAAAAAAGGTGCTTTTGAGGATAGACTTTTCAGGAAAGCAGAGAGGGCCAAATTGTGTGGGGCATTTGAAGGGGTTCCAGGAGGCAGTGAGAAGCAGCATCACTTTTCCCCGCTGGCACCTTTGCTGTGGCAGCAAAAGCTGGACGTTTGTCTTTTTTGCTCCAAACAGCGCCGAAAGTGAAAAAAGGTGCTTTTGAGGATAGAGTGCGCAGGAAAGCAGAGAGGGCCAAATTGTCTGGGGCATTTGAAGGGGTTCCAGGAGGCAGTGAGAAGCAGCATCACTTTTCCTGCTGGCACCTTTGCTGTGGCAGCAAAAGCTGGACGTTTGTCTTTTTTGCTCCAAACAGCGCCGAAAGTGAAAAAAGGTGCTTTTGAGGATAGAGTGCGCAGGAAAGCAGAGAGGGCCAAATTGTGTGGGGCATTTGAAGGGGTTCCAGGAGGCAGTGAGAAGCAGCATCACTTTTCCCCGCTGGCACTTTTGCTGTGGCAGCAAAAGCTGGACGTTTGTCTTTTTTGCTCCAAACAGCGCCGAAAGTGAAAAAAGGTGCTTTTGAGGATAGCGTGCGCAGGAAAGCAGAGAGGGCCAAATTGTGTGGGGCATTTGAAGGGGTTCCAGGAGGCAGTGAGAAGCAGCATCACTTTTCCCCGCTGGCACCTTTGCTGTGGCAGCAAAAGCTGGACGTTTGTCTTTTTTGCTCCAAAGAGCGCCGAAAGGGAAAAAAGGTGCTTTTGAGGATAGACTTTTCAGGAAAGCAGAGAGGGCCAAATTGTGTGGGGCATTTGAAGGGGTTCCAGGAGGCAGTGAGAAGCAGCATCACTTTTCCCCGCTGGAACCTTTGCTGTGGCAGCAAAAGCTGGACGTTTGTATTTTTGCTCCAAACAGCGCCGAAAGTGAAAAAAGGTGCTTTTGAGGATAGACTTTTCAGGAAAGCAGAGAGGGCCAAATTGTGTGGGGCATTTGAAGGGGTTCCAGGAGGCAGTGAGAAGCAGCATCACTTTTCCCCGCTGGCACCTTTGCTGTGGCAGCAAAAGCTGGACGTTTGTCTTTTTTGCTCCAAACAGTGCCGAAAGTGAAAAAAGGTGCTTTTGAGGATAGACTTCTCAGGAAAGTAGAGAGGGCCAAATTGTGTGGGGCATTTGAAGGGGTTCCAGGAGGCAGTGAGAAGCAGCATCACTTCTCCCCGCTGGCACCTTTGCTGTGGCAGCAAAAGCTGGACGTTTGTCTTTTTTGCTCCAAACAGCGCCGAAAGTGAAAAAAGGTGCTTTTGAGGATAGAGTGCGCAGGAAAGCAGAGAGGGCCAAATTGTCTGGGGCATTTGAAGGGGTTCCAGGAGGCAGTGAGAAGCAGCATCACTTTTCCCCGCTGGAACCTTTGCTGTGGCAGCAAAAGCTGGACGTTTGTCTTTTTTGCTCCAAACAGCGCCGAAAGTGAAAAAAGGTGCTTTTGAGGATAGACTTTTCAGGAAAGCAGAGAGGGCCAAATTGTGTGGGGCATTTGAAGGGGTTCCAGGAGGCAGTGAGAAGCAGCATCACTTTTCCCCGCTGGCACCTTTGCTGTGGCAGCAAAAGCTGGACGTTTGTCTTTTTTGCTCCAAACAGCGCCGAAAGTGAAAAAAGGTGCTTTTGAGGATAGACTTTTCAGGAAAGCAGAGAGGGCCAAATTGTGTGGGGCATTTGAAGCGGTTCCAGGAGGCAGTGAGAAGCAGCATCACTTTTCTCCGCTGGCACCTTTGCTGTGGCAGCAAAAGCTGGACGTTTGTCTTTTTTGCTCCAAACAGCGCCGAAAGTGAAAAAAGGTGCTTTTGAGGATAGCGTGCGCAGGAAAGCAGAGAGGGCCAAATTGTGTGGGGCATTTGAAGGGGTTCCAGGAGGCAGTGAGAAGCAGCATCACTTTTCCCCGCTGGCACCTTTGCTGTGGCAGCAAAAGCTGGACGTTTGTCTTTTTTGCTCCAAACAGCGCCGAAAGTGAAAAAAGGTGCTTTTGAGGATAGACTTTTCAGGAAAGCAGAGAGGGCCAAATTGTGTGGGGCATTTGAAGGGGTTCCAGGAGGCAGTGAGAAGCAGCATCACTTTTCCTGCTGGCACCTTTGCTGTGGCAGCAAAAGCTGGACGTTTGTCTTTTTTGCTCCAAACAGCGCCGAAAGTGAAAACAGGTGCTTTTGAGGATAGACTTTTCAGGAAAGCAGAGAGGGCCAAATTGTGTGGGGCATTTGAAGGGGTTCCAGGAGGCAGTGAGAAGCAGCATCACTTTTCCCTGCTGGCACCTTTGCTGTGGCAGCAAAAGCTGGACGTTTGTCTTTTTTGCTCCAAACAGCGCCGAAAGTGAAAAAAGGTGCTTTTGAGGATAGCGTGCGCAGGAAAGCAGAGAGGGCCAAATTGTCTGGGGCATTTGAAGGGGTTCCAGGAGGCAGTGAGAAGCAGCATCACTTTTCCCTGCTGGCACCTTTGCTGTGGCAGCAAAAGCTGGACGTTTGTCTTTTTTGCTCCAAACAGCGCCGAAAGTGAAAAAAGGTGCTTTTGCGGATAGAGTGCGCAGGAAAGCAGAGAGGGCCAAATTGTGTGGGGCATTTGAAGGGGTTCCAGGAGGCAGTGAGAAGCAGCATCACTTTTCCTGCTGGCACCTTTGCTGTGGCAGCAAAAGCTGGACGTTTGTCTTTTTTGCTCCAAACAGCGCCGAAAGTGAAAAAAGGTGCTTTTGAGGATAGAGTGCGCAGGAAAGCAGAGAGGGCCAAATTGTCTGGGGCATTTGAAGGGGTTCCAGGAGGCAGTGAGAAGCAGCATCACTTTTCCCCGCTGGCACCTTTGCTGTGGCAGCAAAAGCTGGACGTTTGTCTTTTTTGCTCCAAACAGCGCCGAAAGTGAAAAAAGGTGCTTTTGAGGATAGAGTGCGCAGGAAAGCAGAGAGGGCCAAATTGTGTGGGGCATTTGAAGGGGTTCCAGGAGGCAGTGAGAAGCAGCATCACTTTTCCCCGCTGGCACCTTTGCTGTGGCAGCAACAGCTGGACGTTTGTCTTTTTTGCTCCAAACAGCGCCGAAAGTGAAAAAAGGTGCTTTTGAGGATAGCGTGCGCAGGAAAGCAGAGAGGGCCAAATTGTGTGGGGCATTTAAAGGGGTTCCAGGAGGCAGTGAGAAGCAGCATCACTTTTCCCCGCTGGCACCTTTGCTGTGGCAGCAAAAGCTGGACGTTTGTCTTTTTTGCTCCAAACAGCGCCGAAAGTGAAAAAAGGTGCTTTTGAGGATAGACTTTTCAGGAAAGCACAGAGGGCCAAATTGTGTGGGGCATTTGAAGGGGTTCCAGGAGGCAGTGAGAAGCAGCATCACTTTTCCCCGCTGGAACCTTTGCTGTGGCAGCAAAAGCTGGACGTTTGTATTTTTGCTCCAAACAGCGCCGAAAGTGAAAAAAGGTGCTTTTGAGGATAGACTTTTCAGGAAAGCAGAGAGGGCCAAATTGTGTGGGGCATTTGAAGGGGTTCCAGGAGGCAGTGAGAAGCAGCATCACTTTTCCCCGCTGGCACCTTTGCTGTGGCAGCAAAAGCTGGACGTTTGTCTTTTTTGCTCCAAACAGCGCCGAAAGTGAAAAAAGGTGCTTTTGAGGATAGACTTCTCAGGAAAGTAGAGAGGGCCAAATTGTGTGGGGCATTTGAAGGGGTTCCAGGAGGCAGTGAGAAGCAGCATCACTTTTCCCCGCTGGCACCTTTGCTGTGGCAGCAAAAGCTGGACGTTTGTCTTTTTTGCTCCAAACAGCGCCGAAAGTGAAAAAAGGTGCTTTTGAGGATAGACTTTTCAGGAAAGCAGAGAGGGCCAAATTGTCTGGGGCATTTGAAGGGGTTCCAGGAGGCAGTGAGAAGCAGCATCACTTTTCCCCGCTGGAACCTTTGCTGTGGCAGCAAAAGCTGGACGTTTGTCTTTTTTGCTCCAAACAGCGCCGAAAGTGAAAAAAGGTGCTTTTGAGGATAGACTTTTCAGGAAAGCAGAGAGGGCCAAATTGTGTGGGGCATTTGAAGGGGTTCCAGGAGGCAGTGAGAAGCAGCATCACTTTTCCCCGCTGGCACCTTTGCTGTGGCAGCAAAAGCTGGACGTTTGTCTTTTTTGCTCCAAACAGCGCCGAAAGTGAAAAAAGGTGCTTTTGAGGATAGACTTTTCAGGAAAGCAGAGAGGGCCAAATTGTGTGGGGCATTTGAAGGGGTTCCAGGAGCCACTGAGGACCAGCATCACTTTTCTCCGCTGGCACCTTTGCTGTGGCAGCAAAAGCTGGACGTTTGTCTTTTTTGCTGCAAACAGCGCCGAAAGTGAAAAAAGGTGCTTTTGAGGATAGCGTGCGCAGGAAAGCAGAGAGGGCCAAATTGTGTGGGGCATTTGAAGGGGTTCCAGGAGGCAGTGAGAAGCAGCATCACTTTTCCCCGCTGGCACCTTTGCTGTGGCAGCAAAAGCTGGACGTTTGTCTTTTTTGCTCCAAACAGCGCCGAAAGTGAAAAAAGGTGCTTTTGAGGATAGACTTTTCAGGAAAGCAGAGAGGGCCAAATTGTGTGGGGCATTTGAAGGGGTTCCAGGAGGCAGTGAGAAGCAGCATCACTTTTCCTGCTGGCACCTTTGCTGTGGCAGCAAAAGCTGGACGTTTGTCTTTTTTGCTCCAAACAGCGCCGAAAGTGAAAAAAGGTGCTTTTGAGGATAGAGTGCGCAGGAAAGCAGAGAGGGCCAAATTGTCTGGGGCATTTGAAGGGGTTCCAGGAGGCAGTGAGAAGCAGCATCACTTTTCCCCGCTGGCACCTTTGCTGTGGCAGCAAAAGCTGGACGTTTGTCTTTTTTGCTCCAAACAGCGCCGAAAGTGAAAAAAGGTGCTTTTGCGGAGAGAGTGCGCAGGAAAGCAGAGAGGGCCAAATTGTGTGGGGCATTTGAAGGGGTCCCAGGAGGCAGTGAGAAGCAGCATCACTTTTCCCTGCTGGCACCTTTGCTGTGGCAGCAAAAGCTGGACGTTTGTCTTTTTTGCTCCAAACAGCGCCGAAAGTGAAAAAAGGTGCTTTTGAGGATAGCGTGCGCAGGAAAGCAGAGAGGGCCAAATTGTCTGGGGCATTTGAAGGGGTTCCAGGAGGCAGTGAGAAGCAGCATCACTTTTCCCCGCTGGCACCTTTGCTGTGGCAGCAAAAGCTGGACGTTTGTCTTTTTTGCTCCAAACAGCGCCGAAAGTGAAAAAAGGTGCTTTTGAGGATAGACTTTTCAGGAAAGCAGAGAGGGCCAAATTGTGTGGGGCATTTGAAGGGGTTCCAGAAGGCAGTGAGAAGCAGCATCACTTTTCCTGCTGGCACCTTTGCTGTGGCAGCAAAAGCTGGACGTTTGTCTTTTTTGCTCCAAACAGCGCCGAAAGTGAAAAAAGGTGCTTTTGAGGATAGACTTTTCAGGAAAGCAGAGAGGGCCAAATTGTGTGGGGCATTTGAAGGGGTTCCAGGAGGCAGTGAGAAGCAGCATCACTTTTCCCGCTGGCACCTTTGCTGTGGCAGCAAAAGCTGGACGTTTGTCTTTTTTGCTCCAAACAGCGCCGAAAGTGAAAAAAGGTGCTTTTGAGGATAGCGTGCGCAGGAAAGCAGAGAGGGCCAAATTGTGTGGGGCATTTGAAGGGGTTCCAGGAGGCAGTGAGAAGCAGCATCACTTTTCCCCGCTGGCACCTTTGCTGTGGCAGCAAAAGCTGGACGTTTGTCTTTTTTGCTCCGGAGGGCGCCGAAAGTGAAAAAAAGTGCTTTTGAGGATAGAGTCCTCAGGAAAGCAGAGAGGGCCAAATTGTCTGGGGCATTTGAAGGGGTTCCAGGAGGCAGTGAGAAGCAGCATCACTTTTCCCTGCTGGCACCTTTGCTGTGGCAGCAAAAGCTGGACGTTTGTCTTTTTTGCTCCAAACAGCGCCGAAAGTGAAAAAAGGTGCTTTTGAGGATGGAGTGCGCAGGAAAGCAGAGAGGGCCAAATTGTGTGGGGCATTTGAAGGGGTTCCAGGAGGCAGTGAGAAGCAGCATCACTTTTCCCCGCTGGCACCTTTGCTGTGGCAGCAAAAGCTGGACGTTTGTCTTTTTTGCTCCAAACAGCGCCGAAAGTGAAAAAAGGTGCGTTTGAGGATAGACTTTTCAGGAAAGCAGAGAGGGCCAAATTGTCTGGGGCATTTGAAGGGGTTCCAGGAGGCAGTGAGAAGCAGCATCACTTTTCCCCGCTGGCACCTTTGCTGTGGCAGCAAAAGCTGGACGTTTGTCTTTTTTGCTCCAAACAGCGCCGAAAGTGAAAAAAGGTGCTTTTGAGGATAGACTTTTCAGGAAAGCAGAGAGGGCCAAATTGTGTGGGGCATTTGAAGGGGTTCCAGGAGGCAGTGAGAAGCAGCATCACTTTTCCCCGCTGGCACCTTTGCTGTGGCAGCAAAAGCTGGACGTTTGTCTTTTTTGCTCCAAACAGCGCCGAAAGTGAAAAAAGGTGCTTTTGAGGATAGACTTTTCAGGAAAGCAGAGAGGGCCAAATTGTGTGGGGCATTTGAAGGGGTTCCAGGAGGCAGTGAGAAGCAGCATCACTTTTCCCCACTGGCACCTTTGCTGTGGCAGCAAAAGCTGGACATTTGTCTTTTTTGCTCCAAACAGCGCCGAAAGTGAAAAAAGGTGCTTTTGAGGCTAGAGTGCGCAGGAAAGCAGAGAGGGCCAAATTGTCTTAGGCATTTGAAGGGGTCCCAGGAGGCAGTGAGAAGCAGCATCACTTTTCCCCGCTGGCACCTTTGCTGTGGCAGCAAAAGCTGGACGTTTGTCTTTTTGGCTCCAAACAGCGCCGAAAGTGAAAAAAGGTGCTTTTGAGGATAGACTTTTCAGGAAAGCAGAGAGGGCCAAATTGTCTGGGGCATTTGAAGGGGTTCCAGGAGGCAGTGAGAAGCAGCATCACTTTTCCCCGCTGGCACCTTTGCTGTGGCAGCAAAAGCTGGACGTTTGTCTTTTTTGCTCCAAACAGCGCCGAAAGTGAAAAAAGGTGCTTTTGAGGATAGAGTGCGCAGGAAAGCAGAGAGGGCCAAATTGTGTGGGGCATTTGAAGGGGTTCCAGGAGGCAGTGAGAAGCAGCATCACTTTTCCCCGCTGGCACCTTTGCTGTGGCAGCAAAAGCTGGACGTTTGTCTTTTTTGCTCCAAACAGCGCCGAAAGTGAAAAAAGGTGCTTTTGAGGATAGCGTGCGCAGGAAAGCAGAGAGGCCCAAATTGTGTGGGGCATTTGAAGGGGTTCCAGGAGGCAGTGAGAAGCAGCATCACTTTTCCCCGCTGGCACCTTTGCTGTGGCAGCAAAAGCTGGACGTTTGTCTTTTTTGCTCCGGAGGGCGCCGAAAGTGAAAAAAGGTGCTTTTGAGGATAGAGTCCTCAGGAAAGCAGAGAGGGCCAAATTGTCTGGGGCATTTGAAGGGGTTCCAGGAGGCAGTGAGAAGCAGCATCACTTTTCCCCGCTGGCACCTTTGCTGTGGCAGCAAAAGCTGGACTTTTGTCTTTTTGGCTCCAAACAGCGGCGAAAGTGAAAAAAGGTGCTTTTGAGGATAGCGTGCGCAGGAAAGCAGAGAGGGCCAAATTGTGTGGGGCATTTGAAGGGGTTCCAGGAGGCAGTGAGAAGCAGCATCACTTTTCCCCGCTGACACCTTTGCTGTGGCAGCAAAAGCTGGACGTTTGTCTTTTTTGCTCCAAACAGCGCCGAAAGTGAAAAAAGGTGCTTTTGAGGATGGAGTGCGCAGGAAAGCAGAGAGGGCCAAATTGTGTGGGGCATTTGAAGGGGTTCCAGGAGGCAGTGAGAAGCAGCATCACTTTTCCCCGCTGGCACCTTTGCTGTGGCAGCAAAA
Organism: Vanellus vanellus; assembly: GCF_965231255.1. Taxonomy (NCBI): domain Eukaryota; kingdom Metazoa; phylum Chordata; class Aves; order Charadriiformes; family Charadriidae; genus Vanellus; species Vanellus vanellus. The sequence goes on along the minus strand of NW_028127156.1, from coordinate 1,543 downwards.
GCTGGACGTTTGTCTTTTTTGCTCCAAACAGCGCCGATAGTGAAAAAAGGTGCTTTTGAGGATAGAGTGCGCAGGAAAGCAGAGAGGGCCAAATTGTGTGGGGCATTTGAAGGGGTTCCAGGAGGCAGTGAGAAGCAGCATCACTTTTCCTGCTGGCACCTTTGCTGTGGCAGCAAAAGCTGGACGTTTGTCTTTTTTGCTCCAAACATCGCCGAAAGTGAAAAAAGGTGCTTTTGAGGATAGACTTTTCAGGAAAGCAGAGAGGGCCAAATTGTCTGGGGCATTTGAAGGGGTTCCAGGAGGCAGTGAGAAGCAGCATCACTTTTCCCCGCTGGCACCTTTGCTGTGGCAGCAAAAGCTGGACGTTTGTCTTTTTTGCTCCAAACAGCGCCGAAAGTGAAAAAAGGTGCTTTTGAGGATAGAGTGCGCAGGAAAGCAGAGAGGGCCAAATTGTCTGGGGCATTTGAAGGTGTCCCAGGAGGCAGTGAGAAGCAGCATCACTTTTCCCCGCTGGCACCTTTGCTGTGGCAGCAAAAGCTGGACGTTTCTCTTTTTGGCTCCAAACAGCGCCGAAAGTGAAAAAAGGTGCTTTTGAGGATAGACTTTTCAGGAAAGCAGAGAGGGCCAAATTGTGTGGGGCATTTGAAGGGGTTCCAGGAGGCAGTGAGAACCAGCATCACTTTTCCCCGCTGGCACCTTTGCTGTGGCAGCAAAAGCTGGACGTTTGTCTTTTTTGCTCCAAACAGCGCCGAAAGGGAAAAAAGGTGCTTTTGAGGATAGACTTTTCAGGAAAGCAGAGAGGGCCAAATTGTGTGGGGCATTTGAAGGGGTTCAAGGAGACAGTGAGAAGCAGCATCACTTTTCCCCGCTGGCACCTTTGCTGTGGCAGCAAAAGCTGGACGTTTGTCTTTTTTGCTCCAAACAGCGCCGAAAGTGAAAAAAGGTGCTTTTGAGGATAGACTTTTCAGGAAAGCAGAGAAGGCCAAATTGTCTGGGGCATTTGAAGGGGTTCCAGGAGGCAGTGAGAAGCAGCATCACTTTTCCCCGCTGGCACCTTTGCTGTGGCAGCAAAAGCTGGACGTTTGTCTTTTTTGCTCCAAACAGCGCCGAAAGTGAAAAAAGGTGCTTTTGAGGATATAGTGCACAGGAAAACAGAGAGGGCCAAATTGTCTGGGGCATTTGAAGGGGTTCCAGGAGGCAGTGAGAAGCAGAATCACTTTTCCCCGCTGGCACCTTTGCTGTGGCAGCAAAAGCTGGACGTTTGTCTTTTTTGCTTCAAACAGCGCCGAAAGTGAAAAAAGGTGCTTTTGAGGATAGACTTTTCAGGAAAGCAGAGAGGGCCAAATTGTGTGGGGTATTTGAAGGGGTTCCAGGAGCCAGTGAGGACTAGCATCAATTTTCCCCGCTGGAACCTTTGCTGTGGCAGCAAAAGCTGGACGTTTGTCTTTTTTGCTCCAAACAGCGCCGAAAGTGAAAAAAGGTGCTTTTGAGGATAGCGTGCGCAGGAAAGCAGAGAGGGCCAAATTGTGTGGGGCATTTGAAG